>NC_092397.1:41024929-41141455 GCF_030028105.1 Mobula birostris
CCACCGAGATGCAGCACAGAGCGTCATAGGAAGTCATTCCTGCCTGCAGCCATCAAACTTTACAACTCCTCCCTTGGAGGGTTAGACACCCTGAGCCGATAGGCTGGTCCTGGACTTATTTCACAATTTACTGGCATAATTTACATATTACTATTTAACTATTTATGGTTCTATTTCTATTTATTATTTACGGTGCAACTGTAACGAAAA
This sequence comes from Mobula birostris, assembly GCF_030028105.1. Taxonomy (NCBI): domain Eukaryota; kingdom Metazoa; phylum Chordata; class Chondrichthyes; order Myliobatiformes; family Myliobatidae; genus Mobula; species Mobula birostris. The sequence continues at coordinate 41,025,140 of NC_092397.1, forward strand.
CCAATTTCCCCCGGGATCAATGAAGTATGACTATGAGTACTGCAAGCTCCTGGTAATGATATAGAGACTGTCGAGAAACTCAGGATTAAATTGGTCTGCGAACAGTGCACTCTGTATCAGGCAACAGGCAAGGGTGCTGCTGGAATCAGCAAGGGCTTTGGTTACTCACAGTGCAATAAGAGCAAGTTAACAACCTTTAATATCAGATATGAGAAGCTCACTCAGGTGACAGTGAAGTTTTGCACAATACCTGCCCCGAATGGTTCGCTGATTCCAGACTGAGCCTGTCTTCGGTATATACCCGATCTTTAATGGAGTAAATCTTGCCCGGGGGCCATATAATGACAACCAGATTAGACCTGGGATTCCGCCAAAGTTGACTGGACATTACATAAGGATCCTCAGTACCCAGAGTACAGCAACGTTCACACCACAGCAGGCAACGCCAGAGCCGAAGACCAGACACAGATACAACGTGTCAGCATGAGTGCACCAGAATGAACGCAACTTTGCATCAGCACCAGGCTGGCTCGGGACCCGGAGCCGCCAGGGCAGAACCTGGAGAGGAATCTGCACAATCCGGAGCCGATCCTGGACCAACCCCCGACCCTGTGGCTGAGGGCATCTGGACTCCGAGCCCAGGACCAGACCCACAGCTGCTAACTCCGATCGCCCGGCACCCGTCAGGGAAGAACCGAGTGGCTGCTCAGCCCGATGCCGGAGCCGGAGCCGGGGCCAGGGAAGGGGGGACCCAAGCCCCTCCACCTTACCTCCTCCTCCTCCTCCGCTGCCGCTGCCGCTGCCGCTGCCTCTCCCACCGACCTGCACCGCGTGTGCGCGCCACGCCCACTCCGCAATCCCATTGGACGTGTGTCCGCATCGAGTTGTGCGATTGGCTCAAGCGGCGGCCAATCAACTAAAAGGCGAGTTAAAATGTCACGTGACAGTATTCAATAAGAAAATTCAAGAGGTCGCGCCCCCGAATCTCCCGCACCTCAGCAACCCCGCCCCCTGCGAGCCCTCATCTTACTGGCCACGCCTCCTGACACTCACGCAACGTCATTCAATGACCCGACGTCCCCTCCTGGCACTCCAAATCTCAGCAGTGACCCCTCCCCCAGATACATCCTCAAAAAACTAATTATCTCTCCCCAGGTACATCCTCAAACACTAATTACCCCCCCCCCAGAAACTTCCTCAAATACCAATTACCCCCTCCCCAGATACCTCCTCAAACACCAATCTCAAACACCAATTACCCCCTCCCCAGAAACATCCTCAAACACCAATTACCCCTCCCCAGAAACTTCCTCAAACAGCAATTACCCCACAGAAACATTCTCAAACACCAATTACCCCCTCCCCAGAAACTTCCTCAAACACCAATTACCCCCCAGATACCTCCTCAAATAGCAATTACCCCCTCCCCAGATACCTCTTCAAACACCAATTACGCCCCCAAATACCTCCTCAAACACCAATTATCCCTCCCCAGGTACATCCTCAAACACCAATTACCCCCTCCCCAGAAACATCCTCAAACACCAATTACCCCCCAGATACCTCCTCAAATAGCAATTACCCCCTCCCCAGATACCTCCTCAAACACCAATTACGCCCCCAAATACCTCCTCAAACACCAATTACCCCTCCCCAGAAACATCCTCAAACAGCAATTACCCCACAGAAACATTCTCAAACACCAATTACCCCCTCCCCAAATACTTCCTCAAACACCAATTACCCCCCAGAAACATCCTCAAACACCAATTACCCCCCCCAGAAACTTCCTCAAACACCAATTACCCCCCAGATAACTCCTCAAATAGCAATTACCTCCTCAAACACCAATTATGCCCCCAAATACCTCCTCGAGCACCAATTACCCCCTCAGAAACTTCCTCAAAACACCAATTACTCCTGCCCAGATACTTCCTCAAACTCCAATTACACTTGCCCAGATACTTCATCAAACACCAATTACCCCCTTACTTCCTCATCACTCCCCAAACACTAATCCCTCCCCTCATCAAACCCCAGACACTAATCCCTCCCCTCGTCATTCCCCAGACACTAATCCCTCCCCTCATCACTCCCCAAACACGAATCCCTGTTTCCGTCACTCCCTACACACTAATCCCTCTCCCAGATCACTGATAGCCCTCCCTGAGGAAAGATCTGAAGGCTGATTTATAACTATACGTACAGGCTATTCCGTAGCCTACGCCGTAGGCCTGATTTATACTTATGCATAGCCCTATACTGTAGCGAGCATGCGTAGTTGTGTCTGTGTCGCTCTGTAATTCACCGACAAAACGCTAGTTGGCGGTGGGGTTTCTATGCCACTGTCTTGAGTTTCTTCTTGAGAGACATGGACGAGGAAATGCATTTCAAATATTTTCGGATGTCAGCAGGTAGATTTGATGATTTGGTTCATCGTCTCCAACCAGTTATTTTGCATCAGTGTACAGACATGGCGGAGAAAAGCAACCGGAAATGCGTATGAGGAAATGCGATGCTACCAAGCGGACCAATCACAGTTGTTGCAGTCTGCGTCGCCGCAACGCGTGAGTTACATTTTTGGGAGGTGCACGTCACCCTACGGCATAGGGTTCAGCGTAGGGTACACGGTACCTACGGCGTACGTATGACGCACAAGTATAAATCAGCCTTGACTCTGACCACACCCTGCTGACCCCTTGCCTCTACAGTCAGGGACCCAGTGCTGAACGTCAGGTCTCTAAGCAAATAGGTTTGCATTCCACAGTGTAAAGCCCAGACCCGTCCACTGCAGCGTACTGATTCTCGTCTCACACACAATGACCCGAGCTCCAGCTGTTCTCTCATCTGGCTCGTATGATTTTCAGCAGCAAACTGTTTCATTCTGACCAGAGCAACCAACTTGCTAGTCTCATTTGCCAGTGTGTAGATCCAGAGGGCACGGCCTCAGACTAGAGGGACGTCCAATTGAACAGCGATGAGGAGGAATTTCTTTAGCCTGAGCGTGGTGAATCTGTGGAATTCATTGCCACAGACGGCTGTGGAGACCAAGTTGGGTGTATTTAAATAGGACACTGATAGCTTCTTGATAAGTTAGAGCATTGAAGGTTACGAGGAGTAGGCAGGAGAACGGGATTGAGAGGGAAAATATATCAATCATGGCAGATGGCGGAGCAGACTCAATGGGCTGAATGGCCTTATTCTGCTCCTGTGTCTTGTGGGCAGTTGAACATGACAGCTATCTACTCTAAAATGGTGAATGGGTTTCTTGGTGTTACACGTGCTGAGGTTCAGTCAAAGGTTTGTCTTGCATACTGTCCATGGAAATCAAGTCGTTGTACAGAACATCAACATCGTCCAGAGTAAAACAATGGCAGAACGCAGGGAAAGTGTCAGAGCAAAGAAACAATAACTTGGAAGGTCACGATGGGACCGATTGTGAGGTCAAGAGTCCACCTTCATGTCAGAGCTCAAAGTAAGTTAATTATCAAAGTCTGTCACCATATACAAGCCTGAGATTCATTTTCCTGTGGGTATACTCAGTGAACCTCCAGAATAATAACGATCACAGATTCAATGAGAGACCACACTAACTTTAGCGTTCAACCAGTGTAAAAAAGATAACAGACTGTGCAAATGAAAAAGCAAGAAATAATTGTATTAAATAAGCAATAAATATCAAAAACGTGAGATGAAAAGTCCTTGAAAGTGAGTCCATAGGTTACGGGAACAGTTCAATGATGAGGCAAGTGAAATTCAGTGAAACTATCCCCTCTGGTTCAGGAGCCTGATGTTTGAGGGGTAATAACTGTTCCTGAACCTGGTGGTGTGGGACCTGAGGCTCCTGTATCTCCTTTCCGATGGAATCAGTTCAGAGTTGAGGTTATCCTCACTGGTTCAGGAGCCTGATGGGTGAGGGGTAATAACTGTTCCTGAACCTGGTGGTGTGGGACCTGAGGCTCCTGTACCTCCTTCCTGATGGAATCAGTTCAGAGTTGAGGTTATCCTCACTGGTTCAGGAGCCTGATGGTTGAGGGGTGATAACTGTTCCTGAACATGGTGGTGTGGGACCTGAGGCTCCTGTACCTCCTTCCCGATGGGAACAGTGAGAAGAGAGCATGTCCTGGGTGATGGGGGTCCCTGATGATGGATGCTGCTTTCCTGTGACAGTGTTGCATGTAGATGTGCTCAGTGACGGGGAGGGATTTACCCGTGATGGACTGGGCCGTATCCACTGCCTTTTGTCAGATTTTTGGTTCAAGGGCATTGGTGTTCCCATTCCAGGCTGTGATGCAGCCAGTCAATATGCTCACCACTGTACACCTACAGAAGTTTGTCAAAGTTTAAGATGTCATGCCGAATCTTGGCAAACTCCTCTGGGAGTAGATGAATAGTTCAATAGTCTTATAACAGCAGGGTAGAAGCTGTCCTTGAGCCTGGTGGTACATGCTTTCAGGGTTTTGTATCTTCTGCCTGACGGGAGAAGGTAGAAGAGGGAATATTCGGGGTTGATCGGATCATTGGTTGCACTGGCTATTTTCATTGCTACTCTCCCAGGCCGTCTTCTGAGTGCTACCACCAGGAAGGACGTACAGAAGCCTAACGATTCAGGAACAGCTTCTTCCGCTCTGCCATCTGATTTCAGAATGGACATCGAACCCATGAACACCACTTCCTTACTTGTTCTTTTTTCTCTTTTTGGAAATGTATATAGACTTTTTACTGCAATCTAAAGTTTTGTCATTACTACTGCTGCTTAACAACAGATTTTATGAAATCTGTCAGTGGTAATAAACTTCATTCTGTATACAATATACATACTGAAATGCCTTTTCTTCGCAACCATCCACAAAAACAGAGGAGTGCTCCGAAGGATGAATGACAGTTAAATGTTAGAACCCCAGCTCCACTCCCACCCGCACATAAGCGGCAGCAAGCAACGATCCCAACCGGCAAAACAAAAGCATCAGTACCCGCCACCGAGCACTCAAGTGTGAGCAAAGCAATACCAAAGACACAGACTTGCAGTTACCCCAAAGACCTGGCGTTTCACCCAGTATACGACATACCACAAGCTCGCTCTCTCTCTCTCTCTCTCTCTCTCTCTCTCTCTCTCTCTCTCTCTCTCTCTCTCTCTCTCACTCTCTCTCTCTCCCTAATAAGGGAGAAAGAGGTGTCTCTGTTTTCCCAGCGATCAGGGAGACATAACAAACAACTCATTGGTTTACGATGTTAAAAGACAAGGTGGGGAAACTGGTTTTATATTCTGTTTCTGTTTCACTGAGGTAGGGATAGTATAGACAAGGTGGGGAAGCTGGTTGATATGATTTGCAGCTTTTTACAGTCACAGAGAGAGCAGTTGCTGTAATACATCCAGACAGAATACTTTATTGGTGATGGTCAAAGGGTACATGCCAAGGGTTTGTCGGTGAGCTTTCCTGGCTCTGATGTCAGCATGGTTTGACCAGGACAGACAATTTCATGCCACCTTGTACTCCTTCTCCTCTCCTCCTCTGCGCCACACCATCTTGTCATTCTGGCCCATTCTCTTCAGTCTTAGTGATAGGTCTGAGGACAAAACAATGACTGTTTATTCCCCTCGATAGATGCTGCTTGACTTCCTGACATCCTCTAGCACTTTGTGCGTGTTGATGAATATTTCCAACATCTGCAGAATTTCCTGTTTAGCGTTTGGTGATGTTTATGAGAAACTTTAGAGTTCTCAACCAAAGTTCCCTTTAATTTCTTTTTACAGCTATGAGGACCACCCTTTGCTCTGAGCAGAAAATTTTTATGTGGTCTGAAAAATGTGGGGCACTTTAATTTTTTTTTAAATATGCACATGAAGTAAACACAAACCACAACTCGTAACACAAGTAAACAATGCCAGGTAGTCAAAACATAAGTATAAAATATACATATAAAATATAAATATACATATAAAATATAGATATACATAAGTAGACAAGTATAATAGCAAAAATAAAACGCTTTGACTAGATGGCGTCGGCATTCTGTGGGTCAGTGGATTATTAACAATGAGCTATCAACTTCCATTCTGTATTTATTGTTACAATTTGTAACAGTGTTGTAGCTTGAAACATTGACAGTATTAAAACATTGAAGTCCTAAAATGTTTCAAAGTAAATGAGCGTTCCTATGAAACAGTTCATAAGCCAAAATGTCGTAAAGCGAAGAAGCAATTACCGTTTATTTATATGGGAAAATTTTGTGAGCGTTCGCAGACCCAAAAATAACCTACCAAATCATGCCAAATAACACATAAAACCTAAAATAACAGTAACATATAGTAAAAGCAGGAATAATTTGATAAATACACAACCTATATAAAGTAGAAATACTTTTCCACAATCATTGCCGGCACTCTTCTCCGTAGTGAAAATCTCACGCAAGCGCTGTTGGCAAAAACACTCTCTCCAATAACCTTTAAGCTGTGAAGCTGCCAAATCATACCAAATAACACGTCAAAATACACAGCCTATATAAAGTAGAAATAATGTATGTATAGTGTAGCATCACTTACTGGAATTGGGAAAACAGCGCAGAGCACACTGATGATGATGTGTTAGACTGAGTCGTCGCAGGCTGGGGTGGTGCAGTGGTCCCCACCCTCCAGGCCGCTGACCGATACATTGCCATGAAGCATGCAGGGGTCCAGTGGTAGCCGAAAGGCACACAGCACATCTTTAAGAAAAAAGCCGAAACAAACATGCTAATTAATTAGGCGCCGCCTGACACGTAATTGTCGGCCCAGATCAGTGCCGATTGCCGATTGCATCACCTCTGATCTGGGCCGACATTTACGTGTCAGGCAGCACCTAATTAATTAGCTTGTTTATTTTGGCTTTTTTCTTAAAGATGTGCTGTGTTTCCATTAGAGCAGGCAGCTCATTTTCTCCTATGACTGCCTGCCTTGATGTCGAAGGTCGAGGTTCATCGTCTGCTGTGGCTAATGTGGAAGGCTTGCTTGACTGCTGAGCCTCGCGCATGTTTCTATCATACAGTTCTTTGTAAGCACTCAAACCATCCTGCAAATATCCCCTAAACCTACGTACCCTTTCAAAATTAAAGTCGTACTTTATCATTGCAGCGAAAATCTCACGTAGTTGCTTCACATTCATTTCGCTACTGCATTCGGTTTTGATTGTTATCCTTTCCTCTTCCAATTGCATCAGCTCTTCATCTATCAGTTCTTGGTTATGGGATGCTAAAACCTCTTCAACATCATGTTCATCAGCTTCCACAAGCCAAACTCACCTTGTCCTTACTTTGTTCACCACGATCAAAATGCTTAATTATGTCTAGTTTTACGCTAAGTGTAACACCCTTACAAGCTCTTTCAGGCTTTTCCAATACCTCAGAACTCATCTTGCAAATGGCTGCTCACAGGCACGTGTTAAAGCAATTCCGGCGAGAATGCAGTTCCGGATCCGGGGGAGAGCGGCTGCTCGGGGTGTGCGCTGCCTTTTATCGCGCGCTGATTTTTTTTCGTAACAGTGAAAACACCTTCTGAAAGCGAAAACAGGGTACTAATGTAGGTCTTTCGTAACAGCGAGGTTTCGTAAAGCGAACGTTCAAAAAGTGGGGGACACTTGTATACAGTTCTGTACAAATGTCATGGACATGTGTGTATATACAGTTCTGTACAAATGCCGTGGACATGTGTATATATAGCGAGGGTGCCGAAGACTTTTGCACAGTACTGTACTTGTCACTGTGGAACAGAGAGTGAGTTTGTGAATCTGAGGAAAGCATGGGATGTTAGGAATGGTGAGGGTGGAGTGCCACAGGAAGGGTGTGGCACAGGTGGCAGAGAAGGTGCCTAGCCTATGACTTTTGCAGGGGATGACACAGGTGACCTGAGACACCAGGCAAGGTCATTTGATTCCAAACAATTGGTTTATTGATCATTACAGAATGTCTCTCTGGTGCTTCCCGCTCCCTCCCCTCCCCCTTCCCCTTTTCCCAACTATGATTCCCCTCTCCCTGCCCCCTTCCCACTCTCAGTCCACAATAGAGACCCATATCAGAATCAGGTTTATCATCACTCACATTTGTCATGAAATCGCTAGGCACTCTAGCTATTTAGAGGATATCTGACAAAGACTTTTGCACAGTACTGTACATAGAATCATCAAAACCTTTACTGAAAATGCCTTGTTTTGCAGCAAAGACCAGTACATTCTGACGATTGTGCTGGGGACAGCGCACAAGTGTTGCCACACCACTTCCTGTGCCAACACAGCATGCCCACTAACCAACCAACTACACCCTAGTGACCCCAACTACCCTACTAACCTGTACGTCTTGGGAATGTGGATGGAAACCAGAGCACCTGGAGGAAGCCCAATGAGGCCACAAGGAGAACGTGCAAACTTCTCGGAGGCAGCGGCAGGAATCAAACTGATCACTGACACTGTAAGTTGATTGCGCTAACCACGATGTTACTCTGCCGCCCTCTACCCTTCTGTGGAGCTTTTCTCGTACCAAATCTTGTACCTCCACTTGCTCGTTGCAGGTTAGATCATTTCTCTCATCGATGGATTATTTGGATCACGGATTTCTTCCACATATCCAAGTGGAGTTCTTGTCAGAACAGTTCTTGTGGATTCTCAGTATGTGGAGAATCCAGTTAGAGGAGAGAACAAACTGGACCTGGTTTTGGGAAATAAGCCAAGCCATTGCGCAGGCCTGATAGTTGGTGAGCAATTGGGGAACAGTGATCACAACGCATTATATTTAAAGAAGACCATAAGAGGGCAAGTTATGCCGGAGTAAGACAGGGACTAAGGTGTGATGATTGGGAAGGAGCAGCTGTCAGATCCACACATCTGATTTGTTTAATGGCCAGCAGATCTGAGTTCTGAATCAGCATGACCCAGTTTTAACTAAGGACAAGGATGATAAGGTAAGAGAATCATAAGGTCCTAAATTTAGGAAAAGGAAGCATACAAAATCAGAAAATCCAAAATCAAAATCGAAACCAAAATGAGCTGGCAGGAAAGTGTTCAAGAGTACGAATGGCCAAAGGAGACCATGAAATGCCCTTAGTAAGCAGGATCAAGGAGATTCCCAAGGCATTTTATATTCATTTTTTAAAAAGAATATAATAAGGGAGAGGTCAAGCAGCAACTACTGTACTGTGGCTAAGGCACATATATATGGCTGAGACTTTTGTGCAGTTCTGTTGTAAATTCACATATTGAACAGTACTGCTGCCACAAAAAAAAAACAGAACAAAAAACTTTGCCTGGTGTCTCAGGTCAGGGTGCGTCCACATCTGCGCCACCCCTCAGTCCTGACACTCCTTTTCTGCCACCCGTCCCTCACCCCTCCCACAGCGCTCCACCCTCACCATTCCCAACATCCTTTACTCCCGCCAGATTTACAACGCTCCATGTTGACAAATACAGCACTGTGCAAAACTCTTAGGCAACCCAGATATATCTGTATGTACCTGAGTCTTTTGCAAAAAAAAAAAATATGACATATGTGAATGATGATAACCCTGATTCTGATCTGGGTCTCTGTTGTGGATTGAGAGTGGGAAGGGGGCAGGGAGAGGGGAATCATGGTTGGGAAAAGGGGAAGGGAGAGGGGAGGGAGCGGGAAGCACCAGAGAAACATTCTGTAATGATCAATAAACCAATTGTTTGGAATCAAATGACCTTGCCTGGTGTCTCAGGGCTGGGTGTGTCCACACCCATGTCATCCCCCGCCCCGGCACTCCTTCTCTGCCACCTGTCCCACACCCCTCCCACGGCGCTCCACCCTCACCATTCCCAACATCATTTGCTCCTGCCAGATTTACAAACTCACTCTCCGCTCCACGTTGACAAATACAGTACTGTGTAAAAGGCTTAGGCACCCTGGCTAAGACTCTTGCACAGTACTGTACATGTGACAAATTAAGCTAATCCTAAAAAAAAGTAAAAGAATTCAACATTGTTTATGGTCATTCTTCAGAACATGAGTGTAAAGGAGACGAAATGATTGTTACTCTGGATCCAGAGCAGCATAAAAAAACACAATAAGCATAAAGAACAGAATAAATATAGAACATATGATTGGGTTTTCTACATAGACTGATTGTGTACGATCATAAGACTATAAGACATTGGAGCAGAATTAGGCCATTTGGCCCATCAAGTCTGCTTTGCCATGTCACCTTGGCTGATTTGTTTCCCTCTCAGCCCCAATCTCCTGCCTACTCCCCATATCTCTTCATGCCCTGACCAATCAAGAATCTATCAACCTCTGCCTTAAATATACCTAAAGACGGCCTCCACAGCAACCTGTGGCAAAGAATTCCATGGATTCACCACTCTCCGGCTAAAAAATTCCTCCTCTTATCTATCCTAAAAGGACACCCCTCTACTCTGTGTTTTCTGGTCTTAGACTCCCCCACCATAGGAAACACCCTCGGCACATCCACTCTGTCAAGGTCTTTCACCATTTCATAGGTTTCGATGAGGTCATCCCCATTCTTCTGAATCCTAGTGAATACAGGCACAGAGCCATCAAACGCTCTTCATATGACAAGCCGTTCAGTACTGGAATCATTTTGGGAACCTCCTCTGAATCCTCTCCAGTGTCAGCACATCCTTTCTAAGATCAGGGGCCCAAAACTGCTAGCAGTACTCCAACTGAGGCCTGACCAGCGTCTTATACAGCCTCAACATTACGCCCTTGTATCTTAGTCTTCTTGAAACGAATGCTAAAGTCACGTTTGCCTTCCTCACCACCGACTCAACCTGCAAATTAACCTTTACAGAACCCTACACAAGGACTCCCAAGTCCTTTTGCGCCTCAGATTTTTGAATTTTCTCTCCATTTAGAAAACAGTCAGCCATTTTCCTTCTTTTTCCCACTTCCACCATACACTTCCCAACTCTGGATTCCATCTGCCACCTTTTTGCCCGTTCTCCTAATCTGTCCAAGTCCTTCTGTAGCCTCTCTACTTTCTCTAAACTACCTGCCCCACCACATATTTTCGTATCGTCTGCAAACTTTGCAACAAAGCCATCAATTCCATCATCCAAGTCATTGACATATAATGTAAAAGGAATTGGTTCCAACACAGACCCCTGTGGAACACTACTAAAGGGGCTCCTTTTATTCCCACTCGCTGCCTCCTACCTGTCAGCCATTCCTCTATCCACGCCAGTATCTTCCCTGTAACACCATAGGATTTTATCTTGTTAAGCAGCCTTATGTGTGGCACCTTATCAAATGCCTTCTGAAAATCCAAGTAAATGACATCCACTGCCTCTCCTTTTTCCACTCTGCTGGTTACTTCCTCGAAGAACTCTGACAGAGTTGTCAGGCAAGATTTCCCTTGACAGAAACCATACTGATTTATTTCATCATTAATCTCCATGTACCCCGACACTTTATCCTTAATAATAGACTCCAACACTTTCCCAACCAATGAGGTTAGGCTAACTGGCCTATAATTTCCTTTAATTTGCCTTCCTTCCCTCTCAAAGATTGGAGTGACATTTGCAATCTCCCAGACCTCCGGGACAATGCCAGAATCAAGTCATTCTTGAAAGATCCTGACCAATGCATTCGCTATCTCTTCAGCAACCTCTCTGAAGACTCTGGGATGTAGTCCATCTGGTCTAGGTGACTTATCCACCTCAAGACCTTTGAGTTTGCCTCACACTTTTTCCTTTGTAATAGCAATGGCACTCACTCCTGCTCCCTGACACTCACAGACCTCTGGCACACTGCTAGTGCCTTCCACAGTGAAGAATGATGCAAAGTACCCATTAAGTTCATTTGCCAATTCTTTGTCCCCAATTACTACCTCACTAGCATCATTTTCCAGTGGTACAATATCAACTCTCACCTCCCTTTTACTCTTTATATAACTGAAAAAACATTTAGTATCTTGCTTTACATTATTGACTAGTTTGCCCTCATATTTCATCTTTTCCCTTCTTGTAGCTTTTTAGTTGCCTTTTGTTGGATTTTAAAAGCTTCCCAATCATCCAACTTCCCACTCACTTTTGCTACCTTATATGCCCTTTCCTTGGATTTTATGCAGTCCTTTACTTCCTTTAGAACCATAGAACACTACAGCACAGAAAACAGGCCATTCTGCCCTTCTAGTCTGTGCCGAAACATTATTCTGCTAGTCCCATTGACCTGCATCCAGTCCATAACCCCCCAGACCTCTCCCATCCATATACCTATCCAATTTATACTTAAAACTTAAGAGTGAGCCCGCATTTACCACGTCAGATGGCAGCTCGTTCCACACTCCCACCACTCTGAGTGAAGAAGTTCCCCCTAATGTTCCCCCAAGCCTTTCCCCTTTCACCCTAAAGCTATGTCCTCTCGTCCTTATCTCTCCTAATCTAAGTGGAAAGAGTCTATTCACATTTACTCTGTCTATACCCTTCATAATTTTGTAAACCTCTATCAAATCTCCCCTCATTCTTCTACGCTCCAAGGAATAAAGTCCTAACCTGTTCAATCTTTCCCTGTAACTCAACTCCTGAAGACCCGGCAACATCCTAGTAAATCTTCTCTGCACTCTTTCAATCTTATTGATATCCTTCCTATATTTAGGTGACCAGAACTGTACACAATACTCCAAATTTGGCCTCAACAATGTCTTATACAACCTCCCCATAACATCCCAACTCCTATACTCAATACTTTGATTTATGAATGGCAGGATGCCAAAAGCCTTCTTTACAACCCTGTCTACCTGTGACGCCACTTTCAGGGAATTATGTACCTGAACTTCCAGATCTCTTTGTTCCTCTGCACTCCTCAGTGCCCTACCATTTACTGTGTATGTCCTACCTTGATTTGTCCTTCCAAAACGCAACACCTCACACTTGTCTGCATTAAATTCCATCTGCCATTTTCTGGCCCATTTTTCCAGTTGGTCCAGATCCCTCTGCAAGCATTGAAAGCCTTTCTCGCTGTCCACAACGCCTCCAATCTTAGTGTCATCAGCAAACTTGCTGATCCAATTTACCACATTATTATCTAGATCATTGATATAGACAACAAACAACAATGGTCCCAGCACAGATCTTTGAGGCACATCACTATTCACAGGCCTCCAGTCTGATAAGCAATTATCCACTACCACTCTCTGTCTTCTCCCACACAGCCAATTTCGAATCCAGTTTACAACCTCTCCATGGATACCTAGTGTCTGAACCTTCTGAACTAACCTCCCATGTGGGACCTTGTCAGACAACATCCACAGCCTTTCCTTCGTCTACTTTCTTGGTAACCTCCTCAAAAAACTCTACAAGATTCGTTAAACATGATCTACCACACACAAAGCCATGCTGATTATTCTTAATCAGCCAAATACTTTGGCTGTCCAAATACTTGTATATCCGATCTCTCAGAACACCTTCCAATAATTTACCTACTACTGATGTCAGGCTCACCGGCCTGTAATTACCTGGTTTACTTTTGGAGCCTTTTTTAAACAAGGAAACAACATGAGCTACCCTCCAATCCTCCAGCACCGCACCCGTGGCTAAGTACGTTTTAAGTATTTCTGCCAGGGCCCCTGCAATTTCTACACTAGTCTCTCTCAAGGTCTGAGGAAATATCATGTCAGACCTGGGGGGTTTATCTACCTTTATTTGCTGTAAGGCAGCAAGCACTTCCTCCTCTTTAATCTCTATATGTTCCACGACACTACTGCTTGTTTCCCTTCCTTCCATATACGCTATGCCAGTTTCCTGAGTAAATACTGATGCAAAAAAATTGTTTAAGATTGCGCCCATCTCGTGAGGCTCCACACATAGATGACCACTCTGATCTTCTAGGGGACCAATTTTGTCCCTTACTATCCTTTTACTCTTAATATACATGTAGAAACCCTTCCGGTTTACTTTCACATTATCTGCCAAAGCAACCTCATGTCTTCTTTTTGCCTTCCTGATTTCCTTCTTTAGCATTTTCTTACATTTTCTGTACTCTTCAAGTACCTCATTTGTTCCTTGTTGCCTATACCTGCTGTACACCTCTCTCTTTCTTAAACAGATCTCCAATATCCCTTGAAAACCAAGGTTCCCTATGCCTGTTAACTTTGCCTTTAATCCTGGCAGGAACATGCCAACTCTGCACTCTCAAAATTTCGCCTTTGAATGCCTTCCACATACTGAACACATCCTTGCCAGAAAACAACTTATCCCAATCCACTCTTTCTAGATCCTTTCTCATTTCCTCAAAATTGGCCCTTCTCCAATTTAGAACCTTAATTCGAGGACCAGACCTATCCTTATCCATAATTAACTTGAAACTAATGACATTATGGTCACTGAACCCAAAATGTTCGCCTACACATACTTCTGTCACCTGACCTGTCTGGTTCCCTAATAGGAGATCAAGTATTGCATCTTCTCTTGTTGGTACCTTATACATTGATTTAGAAAACTTTCCTGAACGCATTTGACAAACTCCACGCCATTTAACTCTTTCACGGTGTGGGAGTACCCCACAATATGTGGAAAGTTAAAATCCCCTATGTTACTCTTACAACCTTCCGTTTCTTTCTCAGCCACGTTTGCCTATCTGTTCTGTGGGACATATCCTCTGCCTTGTGAACTACTCCCAGAAACTTCAGCCAACATCCCCCCTCCAGTATCTTCCTCCAATCTACCTCGGCAAGCTCCTCTCTCATGCCTCTACAATCCCTTTTATTCCACTGCGATACCAGTACATGTGGATTATGCTTCGCCCTCTCAAGTTGCAGTATGAATTCAATCATACTATGATCACTGCCTCCTAAGGGTTCCTTTATGTTAAGCTGCCTAAAAGTCCCTTTGTATCTCAGATTTTTGGATTTTCTCCTCATTGAGAAAATAGTCTGCATATTTATTTCTACTACCAAAGTGCATGACAATGCATTTTCCAATAATGTCTTTCATTTGCCACTCTCTTGCCCATTCTCTAAGTCCTTCTGCATCCTACCTGTTTCCTCAACACTACCTGCCCCTCCACCAATCTTCTTATCATCTGCAAACTTGACAACAAAGCTATCTAAATCATCTAAATCATTGATATACAGCATAAAAAGAAGTTGTCCCAACACCGACCCCTGCAGAATACCACTTGTCACTGGCAGCCAACTAGAAAAGGATCCTTTTATTCCCACTTGCTGTCTCCTACCAATCAGCCAGTGCTCTGACTGACCATGCCAGTAACTTTCCTGTAATACCATGGGCTTTTAACTTGGTAAGCAGCTTCATAGAAACATAGAAAATAGGTGCAGGAGTAGGCCATTCTGTAGTCTCCTTTGGATCGGGACTACAGAGCGTCATGGGAGCTGAATTCTGAAGGAAGGCAGTTTTTTTAAAAACTTCTTTGAGTGCAAGAAGGACGAGACTGCGCAGGCGCGTGACGTCAACAGGACCGTGCAGAGAGTTTAAAAAGGAGACCACCCTATACAGCGGGCACTGGAGTGGGTGGCAGCAGAGTGTAGGACTTTGGCTTCAACGGGCTTCGGCGGTAAACGTGAAGAGGTGAGAGTGAGGCACCAACTCTTTTTATCTCCCCCCCCCCCCCACTTTCGCGAATCGGCCCGGACAGACAGGAACAGCAGGGCTCTCACAGCTAACGGTACGATCTAATGGTTTAAAAAGTTCGTCTGTTTGGTGAGGTAAGTGGGTGAGTAGACTTATTTTTCCTGTTTCATTCCTGTAGAATTAGGTAGCGTGCCTGCAGGGTTAGTGCTTTGTTCAGGGTGTCAGATGTGGGAATCCTGGGAGACCTCCAGCCTCCCTGATGGCCACATCTGCGCCAGGTGTACCGAGATGCAGCTCCTCAGAGACCGTGTTAGGGATCTGGAGCTGCAGCTTGATGACCTACTGCTTATCAGGGAAAGTGAAGAGGTGATAGACAGGAGCTACAGGGAGGTAGTCATCCCTAGGCTACAGGGGTCAGAAAACTGGGACACTGTCAAGAAAGGGAAGGGAAATGCCCGGATAGTGGAGAGCACCCCTGTGACTGTCCCCCTCAGCAACAAATATCTTGTTCTGGATGCTGTTGAGGGGGAATGACCTGACAGGGGACGCCCACGGTGATCAGGTCTCTGGCACTGAGCCTGGCGCTGTTGTGCAGGAGAGAAGGAGGGAGAAGAGAAATGCGGTAGTCGTGGGGGTTCCATAGTCAGGGGAACGGACAGGAGATTCTGTGAGCCTGACAGAGATACCCGCATGGTGTGTTGCCTCCCAGGTGCCAGGGTACGGGATGTCTCGGATCGGGTCTAAAGGGGGGGGTGAGCAGCCAGTTGTCTTGGTACATGTTGGTACCAATGACATAGATAGGACAAAGGAGGAGGTCCTGAAGAGAGATTTCCAGGAGTTAGTAAAGAAGCTGAGAAGTAGGACCTCCAGGGTAGTAATCTCGGGATTGCTACCTGTGCCTTGTGCTAGCGAGGGCAAGAATAGTCGGATCAGGCAGATGAATGCGTCGCTGAGAGACGGGTGTAGGGGACAGGGCTTCAGATTCTTGGATAATTGGGATCTCTTCTGGGGGAAGTATGACCTGTTCAAAAAGGACAGGTTACACCTGAACCCGAAGGGGACCAATATCCTGGCAGGAAAGTTTAATAGAGCTGTTAGGGAGGGTTTAAACTAATTTGGCACGGGGATGGGAACCGGAATGATAGAGTGGAGGAAGGGGAAAACAGAAATAAATCTAAGATAGTGAGCAATAAAGATGTCAAGAAAGACAGGCAGGTGATGGGGCAAATTTGTAGCCATTGGGATGAGTTGCAGTGCAATAAAGTTGCAGTGAAATCAAAGCAAAAAGTATCAAATACTGGTCTTAAGGTGTTGTACTTAAATGCACGCAGCATAAGGAATAAGGTGGATGATCTTGTTGTACAGCTACAGATTGGCAGGTATGATATTGTGGCCATCACTGAGACCTGGCTAAAGGATGCATGTCTCTGGGAGCTGAACGTCCAAGGATACACGGTGTATCGGAAGGATAGGAAGGTAGGCAGAGAAGGAGGCGTGACTTTATTGGTAAGAAATGATATTAAGTCATTAGAAAGAGCTGATATAGGATTGGAAGGTGCAGAATCTTTATGGATTGAGCTAAGAAATCACAGGGGTAAAAGGACCCTGATGGCAGTTATTTATAGGCCTCCAAACAGCTGCAGGGATGTGGACTACAAATTACAATTGAAAATAGAAAAGGCTTGTCAGAAGGGCAGTGTTATGATAATTGTGGGGGATTTTAACATGCAAGTAGATTGGAAAAATTAGGTCGGCACTGGATCTCAAGAGAGAGAATTTGTAGAATGTCTGCGAGATGGCTTTTTAGAACAGCTTGTTGTTGAGCCCACTAGGGGATTGGCTGTACTGGATTGGGTATTGTGTAATGAACCGGAGGTGATTAGAGAGATTGAGGTGAAGGAACCCTTAGGAGGCAGTGATCATAACATGATTGAGTTCACTGTGAAATTAGAAAAAGAGAAGCCGAAATCTGATGTGTCGGTATTTCAGTGGAGTAAAGGAAATTACAGTGGCATGAGAGAGGAACTGGCCAAAGTTGACTGAAAAGGGACACTGGCGGGAAAGACAGCAGAGCAGCAGTGGCTGGAGTTTATGCGAGAAATGAGGAATGTGCAAGACAGGTATATTCCAAAGAAGAAGAAATTTTCGAGTGGAAAAAGGATGAAACCGTGGTTGACAAGAGAAGTCAAAGCCAAAGTTAAAGCAAAGGAGAGGGCATACAAGGAAGCAAAAATTAGTGGGAAGACAGAGGATTGGGAAGTTTTTAAAACCTTACAAAAGGAAACCAAGAAGGTCATTAAGAGAGAAAAGATTAACTATGAAAGGAAGCTAGCAAATAATATCAAAGAGGATACTAAAAGCTTTTTCAAGTATATAAAGAGTAAAAGACAGGTGAGAGTAGATATAGGACTGATAGAAAATGATACTGGAGAAATTGTAATGGGAGTTAAGGAGATGACAGAAGAACTGAACGAGTATTTTGCATCAGTCTTCACTGAGGAAGACATCAGCAGTATACCGGACACTCAAGGGTGGCAGGGAAGAGAAGTGTGCTCAGTCACAATTACGACAGAGAAAGTACTCAGGAAGCTGAATAGGCTCAAGGTAGATAAATCTCCTGGACCAGATGGAATGTACCCTCGTGTTCTGGAGGAAATAGGTGTGGAGATTGCGGAGGCATTAGCGATCCTGTTGTTGGAGTCGATTGTCAAGGATGAGGTTACAGAATGCCTGGAGGCATATGACAAGATAGGCAGAACTCAGCATGGATTCCTTAAAGGAAAATCCTGCCTGACAAACCTTTTACAATTTTTTGAGGAAATTACCAGTAGGCTAGACAAGGGAGATGCAGTGGATGTTGTATATTTGGATTTTCAGAAGGCCTTTGACAAGGTGCCACACATGAGGCTACTTAACAAGATAAGAGCCCATGGAATTACGGGAAAGTTACATACATGGATAGAGCATTGGCTGATTGGCAGGAAACAGAGAGTGGGAATAAAGGGATCCTATTCTGGTTGGCTGCTGGTTACCAGTGGTGTTCCACAGGGGTCCGCGTTGGGGCCGCTTCTTTTTACATTGTACATCAACGATTTGGATTATGGAATAGATGGCTTTGTGGCTAAGTTTGCTGATATACGAAGATAGGTGGAGGGGCCAGTAGTGCTGAGGAAACGAAGAGTCTGCAGAGAGACTTGGATAGATTGGAAGAATGGGGAGAGAAGTGGCAAATGAAGTACAATGTTGGAAAGTGTATGGTTATGCACTTTGGCAGAAAAAATAAACGGGCAGACTATTATTTAAATGGGGAAAGAATTCAAAGTTCTGAGATGCAATGGGACTTGGGAGTCCTCGTACAGGATACCCTTAAAGTTAACCTCCAGGTTGAGTCGGTAGTGAAGAAGGTGAATGCAATGTTGGCATTCATTTCTAGAGGAATAGGGTATAGGAGCAGGGATGTGATGTTGAGGCTCTATAAGGCACTGGTGAGACTTCACTTGGAGTACTGTGGGCAGTTTGGGTCTTCTTATTTAAGAAAGGATGTGCTGACGTTGGAGAGGGTACAGAGAAGATTCACTAGAATGATTCCGGGAACGCGAGGGTTAACATATGAGGAACGTTTGTCCGCTCTTGGACTGTATTCCTTGGAGTTTAGAAGAATGAGGGGAGACCTCATAGAAACATTTCGAATGTTAAAAGGCATGGACAGAGTGGATGTGGCAAAGTTGTTTCCCATGATGGGGGAGTCTAGTACGAGAGGGCATGACTTAAGGATTGAAGGGCGCCCATTCAGAACAGAAATGTGAAGAAATTTTTTTAGTCAGAGGGTGGTGAATCTATGGAGGTTGTTGCCACGGGCGGCAGTGGAGGCCAAGTCATTGGGTGTATTTAAGGCAGAGATTGATAGGTATCTGAGTAGCCAGGACATCAAAGGTTATGGTGAGAAGGCGGGGGAGTGGGACTAAATAGGAGAATGGATCAGCTCATGATAAAATGGTGGAGCAGACTCGATGGGCCAAATGGTCTACTTCTGCTCCTTTGTCTTATGGTCTTATGGTCTTATTCGGCCCTTCAAGCCTGCACCGCCATTCAGTATGATCATGGTTGATCATCCAACTCAGAACCCTATACCAGCCTTCCCCCCATACCCCCTGATCCCTTTAGCCACAAGGGCCATATCTAACTCCCTCTTAAATATAGCCAATGAACTGGCCTCAACTGTTTCCTGTGGCAGAGAATTCCACAGATTCACCAATCTCTGTGTGAAGAAGTTTTTCCTAATCTCGGTCCTAAAAGGCTTTCCCTTTATCCTCAAACTGTGACCCCTCGTTCTGGACTTCCCCAACATCGGGAACAATCTTCCTGCATCTAGCCTGTCCAATCCCTTTAGGATTTTATATGTTTCAATAAGATTCCCCCTCAATCTTCTAAATTCCAATGAGTATAAGCCTAGTCGATCCAGTCTTTCTTCATATGAAAGTCCTGCCATCCCAGGAATCAACCTGGTGAACCTTCTTTGTACTCCCTCTATGGCAAGGATGTCTTTCCTCAGATTAGGGGACCAAAACTGCACACAAAACTCCAGGTGTGGTTTCACCAAGGCCTTGTACAACTGCAGTAGTACCTCCCTGCTCCTGTACTCAAATCCTCTTGCTATAAATGCCAGCATACCATTTGCTTTTTTCACTGCCTGCTGTACCTGCATGCCCACTTTCAATGACTGGTGTACAATGACACCCAGGTCTCGTTGCACCTCCCCTTTTCCTAATCGGCCACCATTCAGATAATAATCTGTTTTCCTGTTTTTGCCACCAAAGTGGATAACTTCACATTTATCCACATTAAATTGCATCTGCCATAAATTTGCCCACTCACCTAACCTATCCAAGTCACCCTGCAACCTCTTAGCATCCTCCTCACAGCAAACACTACCGCCCAGCTTCGTGTCATCCGCAAACTTGGAGATGTTGCATTTAATTCCCTCATCTAAGTCATTAATATATATTGTAAACAACTGGGGTCCCAGCACTGAGCCTTGCGGTACCCCACTAATCACTGCCTGCCATTCTGAAAAGGTCCCGTTTATTCCCACCCTTTGCTTCCTGTCTGCCAACCAATTCTCTATCCACATCAATACCTTACCCCCAATACCGTGTGCTTTAAGTTTGCACACTAATCTCCTGTGTGGGACCTTGTCAAAAGCCTTTTGAAAATCCAAATATACTACATCCACTGGTTCCCCCCTATCCACTCTACTAGTTACATCCTCAAAAAATTCTATGAGATTCGTCAGACGTGATTTTCCTTTCACAAATCCATGCTGACTTTGTCCGATGATTTCACCGCTTTCCAAATGTGCTGTTATCACATCTTTGATAACTGACTCTAGCATTTTCCCCACCACTGACGTCAGGCTAACTGGTCCATAATTCCCCGGTTTCTCTCTCCCTCCTTTTTTAAAAAGTGGGGTTACATTAGCCACCCTCCAATCCTCAGGAACTAGTCCAGAATCTAAAGAGTTTTGAAAAATTATCACTAATGCATCCACTATTTCTTGGGCTACTTCCTTAAGCACTCTAGGATGCAGACCATCTGGCCCTGGGGACTTATCTGCCTTCAATCCCTTCAATTTACCTAACACCACTTCCCTACTAACATGTATTTCCCTCAGTTCCTCCATCTCACTGGACCCTCTGTCCCCTACTATTTCCAGAAGATTATTTATGTCCTCCTTAGTGAAGACAGAACCAAAGTAGTTATTCAATTGGTCTGCCATGTCCTTGCTCCCCATAATCAATTCACCTGTTTCTGTCTGTAGGGGACCTACATTTGTCTTAACCAATCTTTTTCTTTTCACATATCTATAAAAGCTTTTACAGTCAGTTTTTATGTTCCCTGCCAGTTTTCTCTCATAATCTTTTTCTCCCTTCCTCATTAAGCCCTTTGTCCTCCTCTGCTGGACTCTGAATTTCTCCCAGTCCTCAGGTGAGCCACTTTTTCTGGCTAATTTGTATGCTTCTTCTTTGGAATTGATACTATCCCTAATTTCCCTTGTCAGCCACGGGTGCACTGCCTTCCTTGATTTATTCTTTTGCCAAACTGGGATGAACAATTTTTGTAGTTCATCCATGCGATCTTTAAATGCTTGCCATTGCATATCCACTGTCAACCCTTTAAGTGTCATTTGCCAGTCTACCTTAGCTAATTCACGTCTCATACCTTCAAAGTTACCCTTCTTTACGTTCAGAACCTTTGTTTCTGAATTAACTATGTCACTCTCCATCTTAATAAAGAATTCCACCATATTATGGTCACTCTTTCCCAAGGGGCCTCTCACGACAAGATTGCTAATTAACCCCTCCTCATTGCTCAATACCCAGTCCAGAATAGCCTGCTCTCTAGTTGGTTCCTCGACATGTTGGTTCAAAAAACCATCCCGCATACATTCCAAGAAATCCTCTTCCTCAGCACCTTTACCAATTTGGTTCACCCAATCTATATGTAGATTGAAGTCACCCATTATTACTGCTGTTCCTTTATTGCACACATTTCTAGTTTCCTGTTTAATACCATCCCCAACCCCACTACTACTCCTAGGTGGCCTGTACACAACTGCCACCAGCGTTTTCTGCCCCTTAGTGTTATGCAGCTCTACCCATATCAATTCCACATCCTCCCGGCTAATGTCCTTCCTTTCTATTGTATTAATGCCCTCTCTAAGCAGCAATGCTCCCCCACCTCCTTTTCTTTCATGTCTATCCCTCCTGAATATTAAATATCCCTGAATGTTGAGCTCCCATCCCTGGTCACCCTGGAGCCATGTCTCTGTGATCCCAACTATATCATATTCATTAATAACAATCTGCACTTTTAATCCATCCACCTTGTTACAAATGCTCCTTGCATTGACACACAAAGCCTTCAGGCTCGCTTTACAACACTCTTAGCCCTTATACAATTATGTTGAAAAGTGGCCCTTTTTGATTTTTGCCCTGGATTTGCCAGCCTGCCACTTTTACTTTTCACCTTACTACTTTTTGCTTCTACGCTCATTTTACACCCCTCTGTCTCTCTGCACTTGTTCCCATTCCCCTGTTCTGAAACTCCTCTCTCCTAGTCTCTTTAATTTGATTCCCATTCTAGTTTAAAGTTACCTCTGTAGCCCTCGCAAATCTCCCCGCCATGTGTGACACCTTGTCAAAGGCCTTCTAAAAATCCAAATATACAACAGCCAATGAATTCCCTTTATCTATCCTACTTGTAATCTCCTCAAAGAATTCCAACAGGTTCATCAGGCAAGATTTTCCCTGAAGGAAACCGTGCTGACTTTGTACTATCTTGTCCTGTGTCACCAAATACTCCATCACCTCATTCTTACAATTGACTCCAACATTTTCTCAACCACTGAGCTCAGACTAATTGGTCTATAATTTCCTTTCTGCTGCCTTCCTCATTTCTTAAAGAGTGGAGTGACATTTGCAATTTTCCAGTCCTCTGGCACCATGCCAGAGTCCAATGATTCTTGAAAGATATTTACTAATGCCTCCACAATCTCTACCGCTACCTCTTCCAGAACCCTCGGGTGCAGTTCATCTGGCCTGGGTGACTTATGTACCTTTAGGTCTTTCAACCTTTTGAGCACCTTCTCCCTTGTAACAGTAACTTCACTCACTTCTCTTCCCTCACACCCTTCAACCTCTGGTACACTGCTAGTGTTGTCCACAGTGAAGACCGAGGCAAAATACTCATTTAGTTCATCAGCTATCTCCTTGTACCTCGTTATTATTTCTCCGGTCTCATTTTCTAGCGGTCCTATATCCATTCTGATCTCTCTTTTACTTTTTACATACGTGAAGAAGCTTTTACTATCTATTTTGATATCATTTGCTAGCTTGCTTTCATATTTCATCTTTTCCCTCCTAATGATTCTTTTAGTTTCTCTCTGTAGGGTTTTTTAAGCTTCCCAATCCTCTGTCTTCCCACTAATTTTGCTTTGTTGTATGCCCTCTCTTCTGTTTTTACATTAGCTTTGACTTCCCTTGTCAGCCACGGTTGTACCATTTTGCCGTATGAGTATTTATTTGTTTTTGGAATACATCTATCCTGCACCTTCCTCATTTTCTCAGAAACTCAGACTGTTGCTGCTCTGCTGTCATCCCTGCCAGCAGCTCCTTCCAACTTACTTTGGCCAACTCCTCTCTCATACCATAGCAATTACCCTTTACTCCACTGAAATACTGCCACGTCAGACTTTACTTTACTTTCTCCCGATCAAATTTCAAGTTGAACTCAGTGGTGAACCATAATGGTTTTGTTTTTACCCTCACAATTTCTTAACTCCACCCACAAAGATTCAACATTTTCTGACCCTATGTCACCTCTTTGCAAAGATGTAATTCCATCTCTTACCAACAGAGCCAGACCACCGCCTATGCCTTCCTCCCTGTCCTTTCAATACGAAGTATATCCTTTGATTTTAAACTCCCAACTATGGATTTCTTTCAGCCTGACTCAGAGATGCCCACAACGTCATACCAACCAATCTCTGATTGCGCCATGAGTTTGTCTACCTTATTCCAAATGCTACACGCATTTAAATACAGCACCTTCAGTCCTGCATTCTTCACCCTTATGAATTTTGCCTCTGTGGTACAACTTCTGTCTGCATTTGTATGCAATCATTAGCTTGTCCTTCCTTACATTCATGTTACATCCATCATCTACTTGTAAACCTGCTGGCTCATCCTCAGCTCTGTCATCCTGGTTCCCAACCCCCTGCCATATTAGTTTAAACCACCCCCAATGGCTTTAGCAAACCTGTCGGCAATAATGTTGGTCCCCCGCTGATTCAAGTGCAACCTGTCCCTTTTGTACGGGTCACACCTGCCCCAGAAGAGGTTCCAATTATTCAGAAGTCTGAATCCCTGCCCCCTGCTCCAATTCTTAGCCATGCGTTTATCTGCCACCTCATTCTATTCCCATCCTCACTGTCGCGTGGCACAGGCAGCAATCCCGAGGTCACTGCCCTTGAGGTCCTGCTTCTCAGCTTCTTTCCTAACTGCTTGTATTCTGCTTTCAGGACTTCCTCCCTTTTTCTACCTGTGTCGTTGGTACCCATTTGTACGATGGCTTCTGGCTGCTCACCCTCCCTTTTCAGGATATTGTGGACACATTCAGAAACATCGCAGACCCTGGCAACTGGGAGGCAATGTACCATCTGGGTGTCTCTATCGCGCCCACACAGCCTCGTCTCTGTTCCTCTCACTAAGGGATCTCCTCTCAGCACTGTGGCTCTCTTCACCTCTCTGCTTTTCTGAGTCACAGCACCAGATAGTGCCAGAGACCCGCTCGCTGTAGGTCATCCCCCTCATCAGTATCTAAGGTGGTATGCTTATTACTGAGGGGAATGGTCATAGGTGTACTCTGCACTGGCTGTGCATTTCCCTTCTCTCTCCTGACGGTCACCCAGTGACCTGCCTCCTGCAAAAGAGGGGC
The DNA here is from genome assembly GCF_030028105.1 of Mobula birostris. Classification (NCBI taxonomy): domain Eukaryota; kingdom Metazoa; phylum Chordata; class Chondrichthyes; order Myliobatiformes; family Myliobatidae; genus Mobula; species Mobula birostris. The sequence goes on from NC_092397.1 coordinate 41,050,168, forward strand.
GATAACCTCCCTGTAGCTCCTATCTATCACCTCCTCATTCTCCCATGTTAGCTGAAGGTATGTACAAGAATTGACACAAGGTGCAGGACTGTCTGTACATAGGGTGACTGACAGGAAATGATAAAGGAATTGATGGTTGGGAGTGTGTGGTAGGGTGGGTTAGTGGGTGGAGGTGTTGATCAGCCTTACTGCTTGGGGAAAGTAACTGTTTTGGAACCTGGTGGTCCTGGCGTGGATGCTACATAGCCTCCTCCCTGATGGGAGTGGGAAAAGCAGTCTGTGAGAAGGGTGGGTGGGATCCTTCATGATGTTACTGGCCTTTTTCAGGCCCTTTCTGTATATATGTCCGTGATGGTGGGTAGGCTGGTGCTAGTGATGCGTTGGGCAGTTATGTCTACCCATTGTAGAGCCATTCTGTCCGTCGCAGAGCAGTTTCCATATCAGGCAGTCAGGAGCTTGGCAGGACACTCTCCCCTGCATCTATCTATCTATCTATCTCTCTCTCTCTCTCTCTCTCTCTCTCTCTCTCTCTCCCCTTCTCTGTCTCTCTCTATAATATATACTATATATATATATATATATATATTAGATTAGATTATGAAGACACACAGTCCTCTTTTATTGTCATTTAGTAATGCATGCATTAAGAAATGATACAATATTTCCTCCGGTGTGATATCACAAAACACAGGACAGACCAAGACTGAAAAAACTAACAAAACCCATAATTATAACATATAGTTACAACAGTGCAACAATACCATAACTTGACGAAGAACAGTCCATGAGCACAGTAAAGTTCAAAGTCTCTCAAATGTCCCACATCTCACGCAGACAGGAGAAGGAAGAAAAACTCTCCCTGCCATGCCTGACCATGGTTCGACTCTGAGTCATCCAAAAACTTCCAGCCTCTGATCAGCTCTCCGACACCGAGTACCGAGTACCATCTCGATCCGAATGATTCGACCTCAATCTCGGTCGCCAACAGCAGGCAAAGGCAGGGATTTAGAGGCCTTCCCTCCGGAAGATTCTCAATCGTGCAGTAACAACTGCAGCGAACTGGCGTTTCAGAAATTTCTCCAGATGTTCTCTGTGCTTTCACCTCTGTCTCCATCAAATCAGAATTGTCCACGGCCCCTATTATATATATACACACACATACATACATACATATATATGTGTGTGTGTGTGTGTGCGTGTGTGTGTGTGTGTGTGTGTGTGTGTGTGTGTGTGTGTGTATATGTGTGAGAATTTTGCACAGTACTATAAATTATATCTATTCAGTGATTAGATTTAGTAAACAGGCTTGTTTAGTGATTTAAAAGAAAGTGCTCAGCTACTGAGTAATTTCTCTTCCAATGAGTGACAGTTGAAATTAATCAAACCAGGTAACAAAATCTGGGGAAAAAAGAGATGTGTACAGTTTGGGAATAAAGTTTTAAACTTCAGTTGTCACGGTACAGAGTGAGAACATCCAGTAAGTGGTGTTTCCAGATGCAGTGGCCTCTCGGGGACCAGCCAAAGGTGTTTTCGTCTTTTTTGAGAGTCCTTTCTATGAATGCAAGACCCTGCTGGATACTAAGTACTGCATGTCTACCCCGCTGGTGGAGAAACTGGACTTGGTGCGGATCCTGTCACTGCCTGCTATAGGAAGGCATCGGAGTCAGTGCGCCAAGGCCGTGTGCAGTCTAACAGTGAATAATTGTCTTGAACACTTCAAGACCCTGCTGGCTATCGATAATGCAAAATGCTAAATAGCTGTTTCCCATGTTTGTTGGCGAGACCAGCGGCGGAGTGAACGCTTGGCCTTGGTTGTAGCACGGACTAGGCCTCAAGCCGCAGGCTTGCCTATTGCTGCATTCCAGGAGAGGAGATGATGGAGGCAACATAGACAATGCTGGACTGGGGGTTGGCCCCCTGTCAGTGCTGCCCTCCAGTGTTGACTCAGTGGAACTGTGTGTGTGTGTACATTCATCTGCGGACTGCTGAGAACTGCTTGTTCTAGCTGATAGAACCCATGCACCATCAAACTACAGGACATGTCACTCAGGAATTTAGGTTACATATATTTATTTGTGTGACTGTATGTTTACCACTATTTTATATGCACTATATGTACTTGTACTGTGTATGACTGTTGGTGTTCTGTTTTGCACCTTGCTCCGGAGGAATGCTGTTTCATTTGACTGTATTCATGTGTGGTTGAATTGTAAATAAACCTGAATGAAAAGGGAAAAGAAAGCATCTGTCACTTCTGCAAGTGAGGGATCGTGAGATCACCCAAGGCTGGCGTGCAGCCCCATCTGTGGGTGGGGTATAGTCACTACTGTTCCCTCTCAGCTGCGCCGTAACTGAAATGCTCCCGTGCACATAACATTTGTAGCCTCACGGCTGGAATCGGATGAATCTAGAAACATGAACTATTTTCTTTGTTGTATCTTATTTCATTACACCCTTCTATAAATAAATAGAATCAAAGGTATGTGATTTTACAGTTTTCATTCTAAATATTCATAGTTTGCAAATTACAAAAAAAAACTTTTAAAGCGCAGCGCAGTTTTCAGGCCATGTAAAAATTTCCTGCTCGAGCAATGGTTGGTGCACACAGCCGTAAAAAGAAATGAGAAGGAACGCTGACTGTCAATGTCTATGTCTGTGTTGACGACAACAGCTTGGAGGCTCAGACGCTGAACGAAATCCATCCTCTTTTCAGGCGCGGGCAGCGTCGGTGCGGGAGCAAGGAGTGCTCGAGGTCGACGGACGACTGGAGAACGGAGGATAGGAGGATCAGCCATTGCAGGTAGGCTGAGGAAGATCGGGACTACCTAGGCATTACCTGAGGAGGAAGGTAAAACTGCGCAGGCGCGGGTAACGTTAGCGGCGATCGCGGAGTTTAAGAAGAGGCCCACTGGGCAGCGGAGTGCGCGGGAGCAGAGTGCTGGGCTTTGGCTCAGTGGGCTTCGGCGTAAGGGGGTCTTCGGTGAGAGGTAATCAGTGAGCCTGAGTACGTGCTTGCAGAGGAAAAAAGGTAAGGTCTATACTTTTTCATTTATTCCGATTAATCTGGGATCAGGTAATGGGGGAGATAGTTAGAGCAGTGGTGTGCTCCGTATGCAGTATGTGGGAGGTCAGGGTCAATGCAGTTGTCCCTGATGACCACACCTGCGGAAGGTGCATCCAGCTGCAGCTCCTATCAGAGCGAGTTAGGGAATTGGAGCTGGAGCTGGATGAACTACGGATCATTCGGGAGGCAGAGACAGAGATACAGAAGAGTTATCGGGAGGTAGTCACACCGAAAAGACGGGAGGTAGGCAACTAGGTGACTGTCAGGAGATGGAGGGGGAGCAGGCAGAGAGAGCAGAGCACCCCTGTGGCCATTCCCATCAACAATAAGTATACCGTTTTGGATACTGTTGGTGGGGATGACCTACCAGGAACAAGTTGCAGTGGTCCTGTCTCTGGCACCGAGGTTGGACCCTTGACTCAGAAGGGGAGGAGGGAAGAGAGGACAGCAGTAGTGATAGGGGATTCTATAGTCAGGGGGGCAGATAGGAGATTTTGTGGGGGAGATTGGGAGTCTCAGATGGTATGTTGCCTCCCTGGTGCCGGGGTCCGGGTGCAGATTGGGTGCAGGTTATTCTCGAGAGAGAGGGCAAGGATCCAGATGTTGTGGTCCATGTAGGGACCAACGACGTGGGTAGGAAGAGTGAGGGGGTCCTGCGTAGTGAGTTCAGGGAGTTAGGTGCGAAGCTGAAGGGCAGGACCTCCAGGGTAACAATCTCAGGATTGCTACCTGTGCCACGTGCGAGTGAGGCGAGGAACAGAAGGATTATACAGATCAATACGTGGCTGAGAGGATGGTGCAGGAGGGAGGGCTTCAGGTTTTTAGATAATTGGGCTTTGTTCCAGGGAAGGTGGGATCTGTTCCGACGGGACGGTTTACGCCTGAACTGGAGGGGTACTAACATTCTTGCAGGAAAGTTTGCTAGTGCTGCTTTGGGGGGTTTAAACTAAATTTGCAGGGGGCAGGGATCCAGAATGTGAGAGAGGATAGCGAGATGAAGTATAAAGGACAGGTGGGGACTACACGGTTCCAGAATATTAAGTGTGAAGTAGAGAAAGGTGAGGTGGAACGAGTGATAAGGAGGATACATGTGCAGAGGGATGGTCTGACGGAGCATGGAGTTAAATGTGCAGTAAGAGTAAGTAAATTTAAGAAGGACAACAAAATTCAAGGGGCGTATAGCCCGGTGAGAGTTCGGGGAGCTGGGTTATGCACAATAGGCAGCGATTTAAACACGGAGAGGAGAAATGGGTTAAAAATTCTATATCTGAATGCACGAAGTGTCAGAAATAAGGCGGATGAGCTTGAAGCTCAGGTGCGAATGGGTAACTATGATGTTGTTGGGATAACGGAGACATGGCTGCAGGGGGATCAGACCTGGGAATTGAATGTACAAGGGTATACGTGCTATCGAAGGAACAGAAAGGTGGGCAGAGGGGGTGGGGTGGCCCTGTTGGTGAGGAATGAGATTCAGTCCCTTGTAAGGGGGGACATAGAATCAGGAGAAGTAGAGTCAGTGTGGATAGAACTGAGGAACAGTAAGGGCAAAAAGACCCTAATAGGTGTTATCTTCAGGCCCCCAAACAGTAGCATGGACATTGGGTGCAAGTTGAATAGGGAGTTAACAATGGCATGTGCCAAAGGAAATGTCGCAGTAGTTATGGGGGCTTTCAACATGCAGGTGAACTGGGAAAATCAGGTTGGTACTGGACCCCAGGATAGGGAGTTTGTAGAGTGCCTACGGGATGCATTTTTGGAGCAGCTTGTACGAGAGCCAACCAGGGATAAGGCTATTCTGGATTTAGTGTTGTGCAATGAACAGGATTTGATAAGTGATCTTGAAGTAAAGGAGCCATTAGGAGGTAGTGACCATAATATGATAAGTTTTTATCTGCAAGTTGAGAGGGATAAGGGCAGATCAGAAGTGTCAGTATTGCAGTTGAACAAAGGAGACTATGAAGCCATGAGGGAGGAGCTGGCCAAAGTTGACTGGTCGGATATCTTAGCAGAAAAGACAGTGGAACAGCAATGGCAGGTATTCTTGGGAATAATGCACAAGGTGCAAAATCAGTTCATCCCCCGGAGAAGGAAGGATTCAAAGGGGGGAAAGTGGCCACAGTGGTTGACAAAGGAAGTCAGAGATAGCATAGCATTAAAAATGAAGTATAATAGAGCTAAGGTGAGTGGGAAGACGGATGATTGGGAAATTTTTAAGGAGCAACAGAACTTAACTAAAAAGGCAATACGGGGAGAAAAAATGAGGTATGAATGCAAGCTAGCTAGGAATATAAAGGAGGATAGCAAAAGTTTTTTTTAGGTATGTGAAGAGAAGGAAGATAGTTAAGAACAATGTTGGGCCCTTGAAGAATGAATTGGGAGAAATTGTTATGGGAAACAGAGAAATGGCAGACGAATTTAATAAGTATTTTGGATCTGTCTTCACTAGGGAAGACACAAGCAATCTCCCAGATGTATGGATGGGCCAAGGACATAGGGTAACAGAGGAACTGAAACAGATTGACATTAGGAAGGAAACGGTGTTGAGTAGACTGATGGGACTGAAGGCTAACAAATCCCCAGGTCCAGATGGTCTGCATCCTAGGGTACTAAAGGAGGTGGCTCTGGCAATTGCGGATGCATTGGTGATCATTTTCCAATGTTCCTTAGATTCAAGATCAGATCCTGAGGATTGGCGAATGGCTAATGTTATCCCACTTTTTAAGAAAGGAGGGAGGGAGAAAACAGAGAACTATCGCCCTGTTAGCCTAGCATCAGTAGTGAGGAAGATGCTAGAGTCCATTATTAAAGATGAAATAATGGCATATCTTGATAGCAGTGATAAGATTGGGCCGAGCCAGCATGGATTTACCAAGGGCAAATCATGCTTGACTAATCTATTGGAGTTTTTCGAGGATGTAACCAGGAAGATAGACGCGGAGATCCAGCGGATGTGGTGTACCTTGACTTTCAGAAGGCATTTGATAAGGTACCACATAGGAGATTGGTGGGTAAAATCAGATCTCATGGCATTGGGGGGAGGATATGGATAGAAAACTGGTTGGCAGATAGAAAGCAAAGGGTAGCAGTGAATGGGTGTTTCTCGGAATGGCAGGTGGTGACTAGTGGGGTGCCACAGGGCTCGGTATTGGGACCACAGCTGTTTACGATTTACGTCAATGATTTAGAGGAAGGCATTGTGGATAACATCAGCAAGTTTGCTGATGATACTAAGCTGGGTGGCAGTGTGACATGTGATGAGGATGTTAGGAGAATTCAGGGTGACTTGGATAGGCTGGGTGAGTGGGCAGAAACTTGGCAGATGGCGTTTAATGTGAATAAGTGTGAGGTTATTCACTTTGGGAGCAAGAACAGGAAGGCAGATTATTATCTGAACGGTGTGGAGTTAGGTAAGGGAGAAATACAAAGAGATCTAGGAGTACTTGTTCATCAGTCTCTGAAGGTGAATGAGCAAGTGCAGCAGGCAGTGAAGAAGGCTAATGGAATGTTGGCCTTTATTACAAAGGGAATTGAGTACAAGAGCAAGGAAATCCTTTTGCATTTGTACAGGGCCCTGGTGAGACCACACCTGGAGTACTGTGTGCAGTTTTGGTCTCCAGGGTTAAGGAAGGACATCCTGGCTGTGGAGGAGGTGCAGCGTAGGTTCACTAGGTTAATTCCAGGGATGTCCAGACTGTCTTACGCAGAGAGGTTAGAGAGACTGGGCTTGTACACACTGAAATTAAGGAGATTGAGGGGGGATCTGATTGAGACATATAACATTATCAAGGTTTTGGACAAGATAGAGGCAGGAAATATGGTCTAGATGCTGGGAGAGTCATTACCAGAGGGCACGGTTTAAGAATAAGGGGTAGGTCATTTAGGACAGAGTTGAGGAGGAACTTCTTCTCCCAGAGAGTTGTGGAGGTGTGGAACACACTGCCTCAGAAGGCAGTGGAGGCCAATTCTCTGGATGCTTTCAAGAAGGAGCTAGATAGGTATCTTATGGATAGGGGAATCAAGGGTTATGGGGACAAGGCAGGAACCGGGTATTGATAGTAGATGATCAGCCAGGATCTCAGAATGGCGGTGCAGGCTCGAAGGGCTGAAAAGTCTACTTCTGCACCTATCGTCTATTGTCTATTGTCTATTGTCTCTTTCAGGATGGGCTGCTGATGATGACATTTGTATCGAGAGCCGAAAGCGGTTACTTTATTAAGACGACAGCAGCTGGGCTTTCTGCTCTCAAGTAGAATTGTGAAACTGAAGAGGCAGCTGCATCACATTTGTGGTCTGTGTTCCACGTGGTGAGGGTGAAGCCTGGGGCTGTTTCTCTCACCCATATCTATTCCCAAGAACACAAATTGAAAACACAGACAAAACAAAAATCGATGCTTGCACTTTCTAGAAAACCTTCGCAAGTATTCAGAAATCTGAGACTGCAGATTTAATTTCCACAGTGAAAGATTTTTTTTACTGATTTTACTTACAGAGTAGGCCCTACCACCCCAGCAAACCACGACAATTCCTGATTAACTCTAACCTAATCACCGGACAATTTACAACGACCATTTCACCTACCTGGAACATTTTGGACTGAGGGAGGAAATCGGCGCACCTGGAGAAAACCCACGCAGTAGACGAGGAGGACGTACAGAGACTCTGCATAGATGGTGCCAGAATCGCACTCCAAACTCCAGAACACTCCAAGCTGTAAGGGTCACACTAACTGCCACGTCACTGCGGCTCCCGAACGTGTTGTACATCACGGCACGCTTCACAAAGATAAAGGGAAATGATTGATAGGTGAGGTGTGTCACACATGGACACACACACACACTCACACATACACACAAACACATAGACACACACACACCTTTTCAGAGACACATACTTTGAAATACAATACGGTGCAAAGGTCTTAGGCACCCTAACTAAATATATGTGCCTAAGACTTTGTCAACGTGGAGCGGAGAGCGAATTTGTAAATCTGGTGGGAGCAAAGGATGTTGGGAAGTGGAGCGCTGTGGGAGGGGTGAGGGGCAGGTGGCAGAGATGGAGTGTCAGGGGTGGGTACAGACACACCCAGACCTGAGACACCAGACAAGGTCATTTGATTCCAAACAATTGGTTTATTGATCATTACAGAATGTCTCTCTGGTGCTTCCTGCTCCCTCCCCTCTCCCTTCCCCTTTTCCCAACCATGATTCCCCTCTCCCTGCCCCCTTCCCACTCTCAGTCCTCAACAGAGACCCAGATCAGAATCAGGTTTATCATCACTCACACGTCATGAAATTTGTGTTTTTTTTGTGGCAGCAGTACAGTGCAATACATAAAATTACTACAGTACTGTGCAAAAAGTCTCAGGCACCCTGACTCTACACACGTGTAAGACTTTTGCACAGGACTGCGTTATCAATCTCAACCCCATTCTCCTGCCTTCTCCCCTTTGCTGAGGTGGAGATGCAGATTTCAGTCAGAGGGTAGGAGTTGTGGTGTGGATTCAAGGAATAACTTTTCCACCCAGAGTGTGTTTCCTGTGTATCGCCGGCCCTGAATGCCACAGGTCCAGCCCACAGCAGATTATGGATCTCCTGGTTCATCCAAGAATTCAGACTCGGAATGTTTTGTCGGCGTCCGCACGTCCACCCGTGTCCTGACGGGGGTTCAGGAATCAAGTTTATTCACCACGGGAACAGTGAAATGCATTGTTTGCGTTTCGATCCAACACAACCTAACTAAGGGCGTGCTGGGGGAGGCCACAGGTGTTGCCACACATTTTGGCACCAACAGACCATACTCACGATGCTCAGTAAAACAACGCAGAACACAGCAAGCAACAAAACAAACACCGTTCCCCCCTCCCTCCCACACGGTCCTCTCCCCCCAAGGACAGGCCTCCAGCATTCAGTAGGTTCAGAGTTGGGGCTGCAGACCACGGGCTTCAACCCTCTCAGCAAACTCACAGAGAACAGCAGACTTGGCTCTGGCCAATGTGCCTTGACTTCCAAACATGCGATTCATCCTTGGGCCTCAGTCCTCAGCTTTGATCCCAGGACAAGCCGACCACCGAACCCTCGGCCTCTCACCGATTTGCCAACACAGTCGGTCACTGGTTCCCTCAACCGGTGTGGATCTCTGACTCTGGTCTCTGGAACTCACAGGCGATCATTGGGACTCATTCCTCCGGCCGCTGTGGATATCTGATGCTGGAACCAGCAACAACTCGCTGACATCGGAGTTGGTGGGGAGCAGTGGGGCCTGTGAGCTGTTGCCCACTCTCTGCCCGCCTAACATCCAACATCTGACCACAGATGTCCCACATCTTCGATCGTGGAGAGGAGACTTTGACTCTAACTCACCCACATTCCTGTCCCGAAACCCCAGCCTGACTCTGAGCTCCTCCCTCGGTCCCCCAATCAATCCATATGATCGTAGTAAAATAATAAAAAATACAACGACATCTGAGTTGTGCCTCAACAGAGGCTGCAGCTCAGTTCTGCCCTGCTGCAAGATGCCTGTAGCGTATTCACCTACAGTCCTGTGCAAAGGTCTTAGGCACAGATATTGTATATTTAATGTATATACGGCTAGCTGCCTATGACTTTTGTACAATAATTTTACGTATTGCACTGTACTGTTGCCACAAAAAAACTAATTTTATGACATATGTGAGTGATGATAAACCTGATTCTGATCTGGGTCTCTATTGTGGACTGAGAGTGGGAAGGGGGCAGGGAGAGGGGAATCATGGTTGGGAAAAGGAGAAGGGAGAGGGGAGGGAGTGGGAAGCACCAGAGAGACATTCTGTAATGATCAATAAACCAATTGTTTGGAATCAAATGACTTTGCCTGGTGTCTCAGGGCTGGGTGTGTCTGTACCCACCCCTGACCCTCCTTCTCTGCCACCTGTCCCACACCCCTCCCACGGCGCTCCACCCTCACCATTCCCAGCGATATATATGTGTGCCTAAAACCTTCGCACAGCTCTGTACCCCTTCCTCTCGAGCAACGTCTGCCTCATGTTGTGGACTGGCCTCACCGCTAACTTTGTTGTTCACCTTCCTTGTCATTAGAGGCTGGGGCTTGTCGCATTCTCCCACGTACATCAGTTTGATTGTGTGTGTTTGGTTCCCAGGTCACCTCAGGGTACCAGACCAGCTGATTGTTCTCAACACCAAGCACGGGGTGGAAGCCAAGAACTATGAAGATGTAAGTTCCCAAAGAGTTCCACCTGCTGTGTGAGAGACATGATGCTGGAGGGGTGCGTGGGCCGGTGGCACACACATTGATGGGGCAAGTGCTCACAGGGAGAGGGTCTCTGGTCCATTCGGGGGGTGTGTACGGAGGGCCGGTGTCTTTGTATCCAGATCGTGAAGATGAGATTCTCCAGAGGATGAAGAGCCTTGGCCCGAAATCTGGACTGTTTATTCCTCCCAAATTACACTGTCAAATACAGCACTGTGAACCAGTCTGAGGCCTCTCAGCTATATATATGTCTCTGAGACTTGTGCACAGTCCGGTAGGTTCAAATCACTGAACATGGCACAGTCCACAGACTTGAAGCAATTCTGAATTTGCCCCTCCAGCTCTGCTACGCAGTTCGGCCTTGACTTCCTAACCAGTGCCATGACACTTTGGCAGAAGCTGAGACAGTATATACCAAGGTACGTGCTTGGGACGGAGTAGTAGATGCTCCTGAGGGTGTGTAACAGTGATCGAGGGTGTTCTGACAGAGCAGTAGATGTCCCTGTCGGCGTGTAACAGTGGTCGATCGTGTTGGGACGGAGCAGTAGATATCCCTGACGATATGTAACAGTGTCGATTGTGTTGGGACGGAGCAGTAGTTGTTCCTGACGGTGTGTAACAGTGATCGATGGTGTTGTGACGTTGCAGAAGATGTCCCTGATGGTGTGTAACAGTGTCGACTGTGTTGGGACGGAGCAGTAGGTGTCCCTGTCGGTGTGTAACAGTGATCATGGTGTTGTGACGGAGCAGTAGATGTCCCTGACAGTGTGTGACAGTGTGTAACAGTGTCGATCATGTTGGGACGGAGCAGTAGATGTTCCTGACGGTGTGTAACAGTGATCGAGGGTGTTCTGACAGAGCAGTAGATGTCCCTGTCAGCGTGTAACAGTGGTCGATCGTGTTGGGACAGAGCAGTAGATATCCCTGACGATATGTAACAGTGTCGATTGTGTTGGGACGGAGCAGTAGATGTTCCTGACGGTGTGTAACAGTGATCGATGGTGTTGTGACGTTGCAGAAGATGTCCCTGATGGTGTGTAACAGTGTCGACTGTGTTGGGACGGAGCAGTAGGTGTCCCTGTCGGTGTGTAACAGTGATCATGGTGTTGTGACGGAGCAGTAGATGTCCCTGACAGTGTGTGACAGTGTGTAACAGTGTCGATCATGTTGGGACGGAGCAGTAGATGTTCCTGACGGTGTGTAACAGTGATCGAGGGTGTTCTGACAGAGCAGTAGATGTCCCTGTCAGCGTGTAACAGTGGTCGATCGTGTTGGAACGGAGCAGTAGATGTCCCTGACGATATGTAACAGTGTCGATTGTGTTGTGACGGAGCAGTAGATGTCCCTCACGGTGTGTAACAGTGTCGATCATGTTGAGACGGAGCAGTAGATGTTCCCGACAGTGTATAACAGTGATCGAAGGTGTTCTGACGGAGCAGTAGATGTTCCTGATGGTGTGTAACAGTGGTCGAGGGTGTCGGGACGAGCAGAGATGTTCCTGATGGTGTGTAACAGTGTGGATCGTGTTGGGACGGAGCAGTAGATGTCCTGACGGTGTGTAACAGTGGTTGATCGTGTTCTGATGGATCAGTAGATGTTCCTGAGGGTGTGTAACAGTGATCAAGGGTGTTCTGACAGAGCAGTAGATGCTCCTGATGGTATGTAACAGTGGTCGAGGGTGTAAGGACGGAGCGGTAGATGTTCCTGAGGGTGTGTAACAGTGATCGAGGGTGTTGGGCAGAGCAGTAGATGTCTCTGACAGTGTGTAACAGTGATCCAGGGTGTTGGGAAGGAGCAGTTGATATTCCTGACGGTTTGTAACAGTGATTGATGGTGTTGTGACGGAGCAGTAGATGTCCCTGATGGTGTGTAACAGTGATCGAGGGTGTTCTGACGGAACAGTAGATGTTTCTGACTGTGTAACAGTGGTCGATCGTGTTGGGACGGAGCAGTAGATGTCCCTGACAGTGTGTAACAGTGGACGATTGTGTTGTGATGGAGCAGTAGATGTTCCTGACGGTGTGTAACAGTGGACGATCGTGTTGGGAAGGAGCAGTAGATGTCCCTGACAGTGTGTAACAGTGTGGATCGTGTTGGGATGGATCAGTAGATGTTCCTGACGGTGTGTAACAGTGGACGATCGTGTTGGGAAGGAGCAGTAGATGTCCCTGACAATGTGTAACAGTGTCGATCGTGTTGTGACGGAGCAGTAGATGTTCCTGACGGTGTGTAACAGTGTCGATCGTGTTGGGAAGGAGCAGTAGATGTCCCTGACAATGTGTAACAGTGATCGAGCGTGTTGAGATGGAGCAGTAGATGTCCCTGACGGTGTGTAACCGTGATCGAGGGTGTTCTGACAGAGCAGTAGATGTTCCTGACGGTGTGTAACAGTGTCGATCGTGTTGGGACGGAGCAGTAGATGTCCCTGACGGTGTGTAACAGTGGTTGAGGTTGTTCTGACGGAGCAGTAGATGTTCCCGACAGTGTATAACAGTGATCGAGGGTATTCTGACGGAGCAGTAGATGTCCCTGACGGTGTAACAGTGGTCGAGGGTGTTGGGACGAGCAGAGATGTTCCTGACAGTGTGTAACAGTGTCGATCGTGTTGGAACGGAGCAGTAGGTGTCCCTGATGGTGTGTATCAGTGTCGATCGTGTTGGGATGGAGCAGTAGATGTTCCTGAGGGTGTGTAACCGTGATCGAGGGTGTTGGGCAGAGCAGTAGATGTCCTTGACAGTGTGTAACAGTGATCGAGGGTGTTCTGACAGAGCAGTAGATGTTCCTGACGGTGTGTAACAGTGTCGATCATGTTGAGACGGAGCAGTAGATGTTCCTGACGGTGTGTAACAGTGATCGAGGGTATTCTGACGGAGCAGTAGATGTCCCTGACGGTGTAACAGTGGTCGAGGGTGTTGGGACGAGCAGTAGATGTTCCTGACAGTGTGTAACAGTGTCGATCGTGTTGGAACGGAGCAGTAGGTGTCCCTGATGGTGTGTATCAGTGTCGATCGTTTTGTGACGGAGCAGTAGATGTCCCTGACGGTGTGTAACCGTGATCGAGGGTGTTCTGACAGAGCAGTAGATGTTCCTGACGGTGTGTAACAGTGTCGATCGTGTTGGGACGGAGCAGTAGATGTTCCTGACGGTGTGTAACAGTGGTTGAGGTTGTTCTGACGGAGCAGTAGATGTTCCTGACGGTGTGTAACAGTGATCGAGGGTATTCTGACGGAGCAGTAGATGTCCCTGTTGGTGTCTAACAATGGTCGAGGGTTTTGGGACGGAGCAGTAGATGTCCCTGACGGTGTGTTACAGTGATCAATGGTGTCGGGACGGAGCAGTAGATGTCCCTGGTGCTGTGTAAGAGTGGTCGAAGGTGTTGGGTCCAGTGAGACTGCAGTGACACTTAGACTGACATGCAGAGTACGGTGACAGGCCCTTCTGTCCCAAAGCATCTGCGCCCCCCAATTACATCAGTCTGACCAATTAACCGAGTTATGTGGACATCGCTGAAATGTAGGGGGAAGCTGGAAACTCTGAAGGAAAATGTTGGAACGGTCGAGGGGCGTACGTAAAAAAGACAGCAGCAGATCTGAAACCAGGTCACTGGCATTGTCCTGGCTCTACACTAACTGCTGTGCTCAGGTGCCTCTGGACGTCTTCTTCAGACTCTTCAGCCCTCAGGTCCCTGGATTTGTCCAGAAGAATCGGGGAGACTATGATGGTAGAGCACAGGCAGTTGAGAGGATGTAATTACAGGGAGACCTGCATTTCAATTGTAAGGAAATATAGAGACAGGCACGACCGCGCACTATAGGGCTTTTGGCCCGCAATGGTGTGCTGACCTTTTCACTCTAAGATCTAACCCTTTACTCCTGCAGACGCTATCATGCATCTGGCTGTTTAAGATTCCTGAAAATGTCCCTAATGTATCTGTCTCCACCACCACCCCTGGCAGGATGTTCCACACACTCATCCCTCTTTGTCCAAAAGAGCTACCAATGACATTCCCTCCAAACACCTTCAAATTTTCACTCCCCACCCCCCTGGTATTGGTCACTTCTGCCCTGGGGAAAGATTCCCTGGCTGTCTACTCCATCTGTGCCTCTAACCATTTTATACATCTCAGTCAAATCACCTCTCATTCCTTCTTTGCTTTCTGGGGATTTTAACTTGACCAGATCTCTTCTCGTTGCCACCATGAGGAAGGAGGTACAGCAGCTTGAAGACACACAATCAGCGATTCATCAACAAATTCTTTCCCTCCGCCGTCAGGTTTCTGAATGGACATTGAACACATGAACAGCACCTCACTGCTGTTTATTTCTATTTGTTTATGACTTCTTTAACTATTTATACAGGCACACACACACATATATACATGTACTCTTACTGAAATTCACCATTTTTATTATTGTGTAATGCAATGTACAGCTGCTGCATAACAACAAACTTCACAAAATATGCCGGTGATATAATACCTGATTCCTATTCAGAGTCAGATTTCATGCTGTCTAATCCAGGCAGCATCCTGGTGAATCTCCTCTGCACCCTCTCTAATCCAGGCAGCATCCTGGTAAATCTCCTCTGCACCCTCTCTCATCCAGGCAGCATCCTGGTAAATCTGCTCTGCACCCTCTCTCATCCAGGCAGCATCCTGGTAAATCTGCTCTGCACCCTCTCTAATCCAGGCAGCATCCTGGTAAATCTCCTCTGCACCCTCTCTAATCCAGACAGCATCCTGGTAAATCACCTCTGCACCCTCTCTAATCCAGGCAGCATCCTGATAAATCTCCTCTGCACCCTCTCTGATCCAGGCAGCATCCTGGTAAATCACCTCTAAACTCTCTCTAATCCAGGCAGCATCCTGGTAAATCTCCACTACTTTCCCAACCTTCCCATAATGAGGCGGGCAGAACTGGACTCAATACATCAAATGTAGTCTGACCATGACTTTACAGAGCTGCAATTTCTGCTGCTGTCTGTCAGGAGTTTGTCTACTCTCCCTGTCACCGCGTGGGTTTCCTGCGGGTGCTGCGGTTTCCTCCCACAGTCCAAAGACGTACCGGTTGGTAGTTTAATTGGTCATTGTAAATTGTCCGCTGATTAGGCTGGGTGGCATTCCACGCTATAACTCGATGAAATAAAATGTTAGAAAAACATTAGCTCGTGGCTCTTGACCTATGAAGGCCAATGCACTATCTGTCTTCTTAGGTTGGATTTTAAAGGTCAGTGGCGGGCAGCGGAGCAGTGTGATCCGCCTCCGTGCTGAGAAGAATCCTCTGAGAAGTCCTGTTTGAATCGCTCCTTTACATTGCCAGGAGAGCCCGCAGCCAGACGACTTGGCAGAAGAGCTGCTGCATTCTCTCTGTACTGGAGTGGGTGGCTCGACTTGGGTCGCACAGCCGCTGATTTTGTGCAGATTCACCTGACTGGTGCTGCGCTAATCGTTGGGGTTAGAAGAGCAGCTGAACTGTACGTAATCTTTGCTGACGCGTGCTCCATCAGGTGTAATTGAACATTGGACTTCTTGATAAAATTCCTTGGGCATGACTGCAGGGAGCAAAACAACAAACCATTTGCCTGCTGCGGCAGCCTGGGGTTGAGCTGTCATCGTGGGCTCGCGGCGCCAGGCAGCGTGGTTCACCGCTCTGCGGACGCACGTCAGGGCTTCTATCCCAGGCTGGAAGCGGTGCGAGACATGGCGAGTGAAGAGGAAGATGTCAAACTCCTCTCCGAGTGCAATGAGGCTGGGAAGAGGTCAAACCTCTATATCTCGAGGAGCCTGACGTTTCCCCGATGTAAGCAAGAGAGAAAGAAGGCGGGCAGGGGATTGACTGCTGCAACGGAGGGAAGGTCCCTGTTCACCCCACTCCTCGACAGCAAGGTGAAAGTTCAGCCGCAAGAGCTCCCGGACAAGACCTGCCACTTTGCCGTTCCGAGTGATGAGAGCCAGCTGCTGTCGAGGGGACAGCGCAGGAGGAAAGGCCAGGCGAAGGATGCAAAGGGAAGAAAAGGCTCCATGAAGAAGTTCAGAGAGGTGGGAGGCTGAGCCACTGGTTGAGAACCCCAAAGCGCTTGCAGGTTCCAGGGTTAATCTGGGCGGCCCAGTTAAACAGTGCCAGTCCGCCCCCGGGCCCGCCCGGGTGGCACTGACTGGAGTCTGAGCTAACCGTGTGGGAAATGCTGAACAGAGGGTGATGGAAACTGAGACAGATCTGCCAACAGGCAGCTCAGGATCAGAATCAAGTTTATTATCACAGATAACAGAGTCTGGGAATGTGGAGCAACACACACAAAATGCTGGAGGAACTCAGCAGGTCAGGGGGCATCTGTGGAAATGAATAAATAGTCGACGTTTCCCTTCATCAGGACTGGACAAGGTAAAGGGCTGGAGGATAGGAATATGACACGAGAGAAGAGTGGGCCATCGGAGAAAAGGAAGGAGAAGGGGGCCCAGAGCTAGGTGATAGGCAGGTGAGAAGTGGGGAGGGGGAGGAATATTTTTTACCGGAAGGAGAAATCAATGTTCATGCCATCAGGTTGGAGGCTATTTGGTGGCATCTGTTAGTCTTGCAAGACCATGGATTTACGCCTTGGAAGGTTTCCAGGGCGCAGACCTGGGCAAGGTTGTATGGAAGACCGGCAGTTGCCCACGCTGCAAGTCTCCCCTCTCCACGCCACCGATGTTGTCCAAGGGAAGGGCATTAGGACCCATACAGCTTGGCAAGGGAACGGCATTAGGACCCATACAGCTTGGCAAGGGAACGGCATTAGGACCCATACAGCTTGGCAAGGGAAGGGCATTAGGACCCATACAGCTTGGCAAGGGAAGGGCATTAGGACCCATACAGCTTGGCAACCGTGACGTCACAGGAGTTGCCTTAACAAGGTTGAAGGCAAAGTCGGACTGCCTTAGGGACTCCAACTCTGGATTTGTCCTCAGGGTTTACTCCCGAAGCCTTTCCCATGAGTGGGTATGGCTTAGATGGACTGTCTTCCTAGGCTGACGAGCTCCGTCTACCCGAAGCACTGGTTTTAACGCACCAGGACCCGCCTTCGCCACTTCTCCTGTCAGTAGAAACAGTTTCGTCGGGCTTAGAGGCTAAGCCACATGAGAAGGCCAGGAGTTGGACTTGGTTGCCAGAGGCTGTTTGAGTTGCATGCCGTGAAGAGCACTTTTAGGTAGTGGGAGCTTGTCCCCACTACCACCCCTCGGCTTGACAACCTTAGGAGGCTACCCAGACGGAATATGAGGTGTTCTTTCTCCAACCTGAGTGGGAGAAATGGAATGGAAATGAAAGGAGCGAGAAAGTTGGTCTCAGAATACGAGGATATCCTTTGAGAATAGATACGAGGGGGAACTTCTTTACCCAGAGAGTGGTAAGTCAGTGGAATGCAGTGCCACAGAGAGCTGCGGGAAGTTATTTGGAGCAGAGTCTAATGGGTTCTTGATTATTAATGGCATCAAATGTTACCGAGAGAAGGGAGCAGAGTTGGAAGAGTAGTGTCGAGCAGGAGCAGGGATGCAGGTCAGGTGGAGAGGTGGGCAGCAGTTGGAAAAGGAAGGGGATGTGAAGCTGGACTCGGGATGGCAGGTTGGGCAGGGGTGCTGGAGATCAGGGAGACAGACAGTGTTCCCGAGGGCTATACCTGTGTGACCCCCCCCACCCCCCAGCCGCTGACTGACCGTGATAAGGAACAGGGGTGCTGGAGATCAGGGAGACAGACAGTGTTCCTGAGGGCTATACCTGAGTGACCTCCCCCCGCCAGCCGCTGACTGACCGTGATAAGGAACAGGGGTGCTGGAGATCGGGGAGACAAACAGTGTTCCCGAGGGCTATACCTGTGTGACCCCCCCCCACCCCCCAGCCGCTGACTGACCGTGATAAGGAACAGGGGTGCTGGAGATCAGGGAGACAGACAGTGTTCCCGAGGGCTATACCTGTGTGACCCCCCCCCACCCCCCAGCCGCTGACTGACCGTGATAAGGAACAGGGGTGCTGGAGATCGGGGAGACAGACAGTGTTCCCGAGGGCTATACCTGTGTGACCCCCCCCCACCCCCCAGCCGCTGACTGACCGTGATAAGGAACAGGGGTGCTGGAGATCAGGGAGACAGACAATGTTCCCGAGGGCTATACCTGTGTGACCTCCCCCCCACCCCCCAGCCGCTGACTGACCGTGATAAGGAACAGGGGTGCTGGAGATCAGAGAGACACACAGTGTTCCTGAGGGCTATACCTGTGGTAAGTGTGACCTCCCCCCGCCAGCCGCTGACTGACCGTGATAAGGAACAGGGGTGCTGGAGATCGGGGAGACAGACAGTGTTCCCGAGGGCTATACCTGTGTGACCCCCCCCACCCCCCAGCCGCTGACTGACCGTGATAAGGAACAGGGGTGCTGGAGATCAGAGAGACACACAGTGTTCCTGAGGGCTATACCTGTGGTAAGTGTGACCTCCCCCCGCCAGCCGCTGACTGACCGTGATAAGGAACAGGGGTGCTGGAGATCGGGGAGACAGACAGTGTTCCCGAGGGCTATACCTGTGTGACCCCCCCCACCCCCCAGCCGCTGACTGACCATGATAAGGAACAGGGGTGCTGGAGATCGGGGAGACAGACAGTGTTCCCGAGGGCTATACCTGAGTGACTCCCCCGCCCCCAGCCGCTGACTGACCGTGATAAGGAACGGGGTGCTGGAGATCGGGGAGACAGACAGTGTTCCCGAGGGCTATACCTGTGTGACCTCCCCCCCCCCCACCCCGCCCAGCCGCTGACTGACCGTGATAAGGAGCTGGAGATCAGGGAGACAGACAGTGTTCCCGACGGCTATACCTGTGTGACCTCCCCCCGCCAGCCGCTGACTGACCATGATAAGGAACACGAGCTGGAATTAGGCAAACAGTACTGTGCGAATCTTTAGGCTCATACAGTTATATACATTTGGGGTGCCTAAGACTTTTGCACAGTACTGAAGTAATTTTATGTATTGCTGTCACAAAAAAAAACTAATTTCATGACATATGTGAGTGATGATAAACCTGATTCTGAGATGGGTCTCTATTGTGGACTGAGAGTGGGAAGGGGGCAGGGAGAGGGGAATCATGGTTGGGAAAAGGGGAAGGGAGAGAGGAGGGAGCAGGAAGCACCAGAGAGACATTCTGTAATGATCAATAAACCTATTGTTTGGAATCAAATGACCTTGCCTGGTGTCTCAGAGCTGGGTGTGTCTGTACCCACCCCTGGCACTCTTTCTCTGCCACCTGTCCCTCACCCCTCCCACGGCGCTCCACCCTCACCACTCCCAATATCTTTTACTCCCGCCAGATTTACAAACTCACTTTCCGCTCCACGTTGACAAATACAGCCCTGTGTGAAAGTCTCAGGCACCCGAGCACTATACAGTATCTGTCACCGTGTTTGCACTGGACCAGGATCATCCAGGATAACGAACCTATCATAGGTGAGAGTTTCAGTGAAGTGGCCATACCTAAGGTACAAGGTTTTGGAGTTCAGCGACCAGCAGAAATGGTATCGGGGCGGGGGCGGGGGGGGGGGGGGAGGGAGATAGCTTGAGCAAGGCTCCCCTGTGTCCAGTCCCTGAGGAAACAAGTATTCTGCACTGGGTACTGTTGGAATGATAACGATTCATGAGAAGGGTAACAAGGGCCAGGCCTGTGGCATCAGGACTGGCTTTGATGCTCAGCAGGAAGGGTATCCTATCTGCTCCTAATTACCCTTGTTTATCAATCCCTCTCCCCTTTCTCGTTCCAACTCATCTGACTATCAGCTCTTTCTGGATCCCCTCCTCCTTCCCTTTCTCACATCGTCTACTTTCCTCCCTGATCAGATTTCTTCTTCTTCAGCCTTTATTTTTTCTGTCTCTCCCCTCCAAGATTCTCAGTTCATCTCCCCTCTCCTACCCACCCACCCACCTTCCCTCCATCTTCCTATTCTGACTTCTGCACCGCCCCCCCCGCTTCCTTTCCTGTCCTGATGAAGGGTCTCGGCCTGAAACGTTGACTGTTTATTCCCCTCCATAGATGCTGCCTGACCTGCTGAGTTTCTCCAGCATTTGTGCGTGAGCTCCTTCGGATATCCTGTGGCAACAGAAGGAAGGCGCTTTGCCTCCCTGGTGCCAGGGCCAAGGATGTCTTTGAACAGCTGATGAATTATTCTCAAGGAGGAAGGAGAGCACAGGGGCTTGGGAGTCCTTGGGCAGGATTCCCTGAAGGTTAATTTGCAGGCTGAGTCAGTGGTGAGGAAGGCAAATGGAAGCATTAAATTCAAGAGGACTAGAATATAAAAGTAAGGATGTAATGCTGAGGCTTTATAAAGCACTGGTGAGGCCTCACTTGGAGTATTGTGAGCAGTTTTGCACCCCTGATTTAAGAAAGGATGTGTGACCATTGGAAAGGGTTCAGAGGAGGTTCACAAGAATGATTCTGGGAATGAAAGGAAACAAAGAGTGATTGATGGCTGTGGGCCAGTACTCTTTGGAATTAAGGTTTATGAGGGGGAGTCTCATTGAAACCTATTGAATATTGAAAGGCCTTGATAGAGTGGATGTGGAGAGGATGTTTCCTATAGTGGGGGAATCTAGGACCAGAGGACACAGAGAGAGTGGAGGTGGGGAGGATGTTTCCTATAGTGGGGGAGTCTAGGACCAGAGGACACAGATAGAGAGGATGTTTCCTATAGTGAGGGAGTCTAGGACCAGAGGACACAGATAGAGTAGATGTGGAGAGGATGTTTCCTATAGTGGGGGAGACTAGGACCAGAGGACACAGATAGAGTGGATGTGGAGAGGATGTTTCCTGTAGTGGAGGAGTCTAGGACCAGAGGACACAGATAGAGTGGATGTGGAGAGGATGTTTCCTATAGTGGGGGAGTCTAGGACCAGAGGACACAGATAGAGTGGATGTGGAGAAGATGTTTCCTGTAGTAGAGGAGTCTAGGACCAGAGGACACAGATAGAGTGGATGTGGAGAAGATGTTTCCTATAGTGAGGGAGTCTAGGACCAGAGGACACAGATAGAGTGGATGTGGAGAGGATGTTTCCTGTGGTGGGGAGTCAAGGACCAGAGGGCACAGCTTCAGAATAGAAGCACGTCCATTTAGAACAGAGATGAGAAATTTTAGCCAGTGTGTGGTGAGTGTTGAATTCATTATGTAAAGTGGAATGTGACAGGTTACGGGGAGAAGGCTGGCATATGTTCACAGTTATTTAAGTTTGGTTATTGACATTTGTGCTAAATGCTGATTTCTCATGGCTGCATTGTTGTTGGTTGCTATTGTGTTGTCTGTTCTGGTATTGTCCTGTGTTTTACGCTTGGCACTGAACCACAATAAATTCTAAAACACGAGGAAATCTGCAGCTGCTGGAATTTCAAGCGACACACATCAAAGTTGCTGGTGAACGCAGCAGGTCAGGCAACATCTCTAGGGAGAGGTACAGTCGATGTTTCAGGCCGAGACCCTTCGTCAGGACTAACTGAAAGAAGAGATAGTAAGAGATTTGAAAGTGGGAGGGGGAGGGGGAGATCCGAAATGATAGGAGAAGACAGGAGGGAGAGGGATGGAGCCAAGAGCTGGACAGTTGATGGCAAAAGGGATATGAGAGGAATATGGGACAGGAGGCCGAGGGAGAAAGAAAAGGGGGAGGGGAAAACAGAGGATGGGCAAGGGGTATAGTGAGGGGGAACAGAGGGAGAAAAAGGAGAGAGAGAGAAAGAATGTGTGTATATAAATAAATAACGGATGGGGTATGAGGGAGAGGTGAGGCATTAGCGGAAGTTTGAGAAGTCAATGTTCATGCCATCAGGTTGGAGGCTACCCAGACGGAATATAAGGTGTTGTTCTTCCAACCTGAGTGTGGCTTCATCTTCACAGTACAGGAGGACATGGATAGACATATCAGAATGGGAATGGGACGTGGAATTAAAATGTGTGGTCACTGGGAGATCCTGCTTTCTCTGGCGTACAGAGCGTAGGTGTTTAGCAGAACAATCTCCCAGTCTGCATCGGGTCTCGCCAATATATAGAAGGCCACATTGGGAGCACCGGATGCAGTATATCACACCAGCCGACTCACAGGTGAAGTGTCACCTCACCTGGAAGGACTGTTTGGGGCCCTGAATGGTAGTGAGGGAGGAAGTGTAAGGGCATCTGTAGCACTTGTTCCACTTACAAGGATAAGTGCCAGGAGCGATATCGGTGGGGAGGGATGGGGGGGACGAATGGACAAGGGAATCGTGTAGGGAGCGACCCCTGCGGAAAGTGGGGGTGGGGGGAGGGAAAGATGTGCTTAGTGGTGAGATCCTGTTGGAGGTGACGGAAGTTACGGAGAATTATATGTTGGACCTGGAGGCTGGTGGGGTGGTAGGTGAGGACAAGGGGAACCCTAGTCCTAGTGGGATGGCGGGAGGATGGAGTGAGAGCAGATGTACGTGAAATGGGGGAGATGCGTTTGAGAGCAGGGTTGATGGTGGAGGAAGGGAAGCCCCTTTCCTTAAAAACGGAGGACATCTCTCTCGTCCTGGAATGAAAAGCCTCATCCTGAGAGCAGATGCGGCGGGGATGGGGGAATTGCGAGAAGGGGATGGCATTTTTGCAAGAGACAGGATGAGAAGAGGAATAGTCCAGATAGCTCTGAGAGTCAGTCGGCTTACAGTAGACATCAGCATATAAGGTGTCTCCAGAGATAGAGACAGAAAGATCTAGAAAGGGGAGGGAGGTGTCGGAAATGGACCAGGTAAACTTGAGGGCAGGGTGAAAGTTGGAGGCAAAGTTAATGAAGTCAACGAGCTCAGCATGTGTGCAGGAAGCAGCGCCAATGCAGTTGTCGATGACGCGAAGGAAAAGTGGGGGACAGATACCAGAATAGGCACGGAACATAGATTGTTCCACAAAGCCAACAAAAAGGCAGGCATAGCTCGGACCCATATGGGTGCCCATGGGTACACCTTTAGTTTGGAAGAAGTGGGAGGAGTCAAAGGAGAAATTATTTAGAGTAAGGACTAATTCCGCTAGGCAATAAATTCTGGTGTGTTTCACATGCTGGCAATAAAGAGATTCTGAATGGGGTTGAGAGAGATTTTAAATCAGTCCTGATGGAATGGTGGTGTAGATCCGATGGGCTGAATGGCCTTATTCTGCTCCCAAGTCTTATGGCTCCCAAGTTGGAGAATTGAAATCGAGACGACGTGGTTTAAGGGTCAGAGGTGAAAGGTTTATAAGACCTAAGGGGCAACCTTTTCCTAACTTGGCGGCTCATAGATCTATGGAAATCAAGCCTAAGGAGGTGACTGAGGCAGGTACGTTAGGTACTTTTTAAGAAGTATGTGGACTGGTACAGTCCTAAACATAGAAACATAGAAAATAGGTGCAGGAGTAGGCCATTCGGCCCTTCAAGCCTGCACCACCATTTATTATGATCATAGCTGATCATCCAACTCAGAACCCCGCCCCAGCCTTCCCTCCATACCCCCTGATCCCCATAGCCACAAGGGCCATATCTAACTCCCTTTTAAATATAGCCAATGTACTGGCCTCAACTGCTTCCTGTGGCAGAGAATTCCACAGATTCACCACTCTGTGAGTGAAGAAGTTTTTCCTAATCTCGGTCCTAAAAGGCTTCCCCTTTATCCTCAAACTGTGACCCCTTGTTCTGGACTTCCCCAACATCGGGAACAATCTTCCTGCGTCTAGCCTGTCCAATCCCTTTAGGATTTTATACGTTTCAATCAGATCCCCCCTCAATCTTCTAAATTCCAACGAGTACAAGCCCAGTTCATCCAGTCTTTCTTCATATGAAAGTCCTGCCATCCCAGGAATCAATCTGGTGAACCTTCTTTGTACTCCCTCTATGGCAAGGATGTCTTTCCTCAGATTAGGGGACCAAAACTGCACACAATACTCCAGGT
Organism: Mobula birostris; assembly: GCF_030028105.1. Lineage (NCBI taxonomy): Eukaryota > Metazoa > Chordata > Chondrichthyes > Myliobatiformes > Myliobatidae > Mobula > Mobula birostris. The sequence goes on from NC_092397.1 coordinate 41,074,400, forward strand.
GTGGTCTCACCAAGGCCTTGTACAACTGCAGTAGTACCTCCCTGCTCCTGTACTCGAATCCTCTCACTATAAATGCCAGCATACCATTCGCCTTTTTCACCGCCTGCTGTACCTGCATGCCCACTTTCAATGACTGGTGTATAATGACACCCAGGTCTCGTTGCACCTCCCCTTTTCCTAATAGGCCACCATTCAGATAATAATCTGTTTTCCTATTTTTGCCACCAAAGTGGATAACTTCACATTTATCCACATTAAATTGCATCTGCCATGAATTTGCCCACTCACCCAACCTATCCAACTCACTCTGCATCCTCTTAGCATCCTCCTCACAGCTAACACTGCCACCCAGCTTCGTGTCATCCGCAAACTTGGAGATGCTGCATTTAATTCCCTCATCCAAGTCATTAATATATATTGTAAACAACTGGGGTCCCAGCACTGAGCCTTGCGGTACCCCACTAGTCACCGCCTGCCATTCTGAAAAGGTCCCGTTTATTCCCACTCTTTGCTTCCTGTCTGCTAACCAATTCTCCATCCACATCAATACCTTACCCCCAATACCATGTGCTTTAAGTTTGCACACTAATCTCCTGTGTGGGACCTTGTCAAATGCCTTTTGAAAATCCAAATATACTACATCCACTGGTTCCCCCCTATCCACTCTACTAGTTACATCCTCAAAAAATTCAATGAGATTCGTCAGACATGATTTTCCTTTCACAAATCCATGTTGACTTTGTCCGATGATTTCACCACTTTCCAAATGTGCTGTTATCACATCTTTGATAACTGACTCCAGCAGTTTCCCCACCACCGACGTTAGGCTAACCGGTCTATAATTCCCCGGTTTCTCTCTCCCTCCTTTTTTAAAAAGTGGGGTTACATTAGCCACTCTCCAATCCTCAGGAACTAGTCCAGAATCTAACGAGTTTTGAAAAATTATCACTAATGCATCCACTATTTCTTGGGCTACTTCCTTAAGCACTCTAGGATGCAGACCATCTGACCCTGGGGATTTATCTGCCTTCAATCCCTTCAATTTACCTAACACCACTTCCCTACTAACAAGTATTTCGCTCAGTTCCTCCATCTCACTGGACCCTCTGTCCCCTACTATTTCTGGAAGATTATTTATGTCCTCCTTAGTGAAGACAGAATCAAAGTAATTATTCAATTGGTCTGCCATGTCCTTGCTCCCCATAATCAATTCACCTGTTTCTGTCTGTAGGGGACCTACATTTGTCTTTACTAGTCTTTTCCTTTTTACATACCTATAAAAGCTTTTACAGTCAGTTTTTATGTTCCCTGCCAGTTTTCTCTCATAATCTTTTTTCCCCTTCCTAATTAAGCCCTTTGTCCTCCTCTGCTGAACTCTGAATTTCTCCCAGTCCTCAGGTGAGCCACTTTCTCTGGCTAATTTGTATGCTTCTTCTTTGGAATTGATACTATCCCTAATTTCTCTTGTCAGCCACGGGTGCACTACCTTCCTTGATTTATTCTTTTGCCAAACTGGGATGAACAATTGTTGTAGTTCATCCATGCGATCTTTAAATGCTTGCCATTGCATATCCACCGTCAATCCTTTAAGTGTCATTTGCCAGTCTATCTTAGCTAATTCACGTCTCATACCTTCAAAGTTACCCCTCTTTAAGTTCAGAACCTTTGTTTCTGAATTAACTATGTCACTCTCCATCTTAATGAAGAATTCCACCATATTATGGTCACTCAATATGTCCTGTGCATATGTCAGATACTTATATATATCTGGGGTGCCTAAGACTTTTGCACAGTACTGTACTTGTCAACGTGGAGCTGAGAGTGAGTTTGTAAACCTGGTGGGAAGGAAGGATGTTGGGAATGGTGAGGGGGGAGCACCGCGGGCGGGGTGTGGGACAGGTGGCAGAGAAGGAATGCTGGGGGTGGTTGGGGGAGGCCATAGGTACAGACACACCCAGCCCTGAGACACCAGGCAAGGTCATTTAACTGCAAACAATTGGTTTATTGATCATTACAGAATGCCTCTCTGGTGCTTCCTGCTCTCTCCCCTCTCCCTTCCCCTTTTCCCAACCATGATTCCCCTCTCCCTGCCCCCTTCCCACTCTCAGTCCACAATAGAGATCCAGATCAGAATCACGTTTATCATCACTCACACATGTCATGAAATTTGTTTTTTTTTTTGCGACAGCGGTACAGTGCAATACAGAAAATTACTACAGTACTGTGCAAAAGTCTCAGGCACCCTGGCTCTATATACATGTGCCTAAGACTTTTGCACAGGACTGTACATCCTTAAAATTCATCTTCTTCCAGGCAGCCATAAAAAACAAAGAAACCATTAAGAAAGTCCGTCAAACAGCCAATGTACGAAAATGAAAAATCTCCAACTGTTCGGACAGACAGAAGAGAAGCACTGGATCTGTGGAAAGAGAAACTACATCCAACACATCATTCTCCGTAACTCCCATCCTCTCCAAAGGGATCCTACCACCATACCCATCCTGATCTTCCCCCCACTCCACATTCCACAAGGATCACTCCATCCTTGATTCCCTTGTCCGGTCGTCCCTCCCCACAAATGACCCCAGTGCTACACCCGCCTAATCACCTCTTCCCTCATTTCTATTCAGGGCCCCAAACAGTTCTTCCAGGTGAGGCAACACTTCACCTGTCAATCTGCTGGGATTGTCTGTCATGCCCAGTGCTCCCGACGCGGCCTCCTCCGCACTGGTGAGACCTGCAGTAACTTGGGGGACCGCTTCATCGAGCACCTCTGCTCCGTCCTTCCTGGTGGCCAAACATTTTAATGCTGATTCCCATTCCCGTTCCACCATGTTGGTCAATGGCCTCCTCTCGTGCCAAGATGAGTCCACTCTCAGGGTGGAGGAGCCTCCAGCCCGATGGCATGAATATCGATTTCACCTTCAGATAAAATCCAACTCCCTGCCCCTCCCCTCTTCTTCTATTCCCCACTCTGGCCTTTTACCTCTGCTCAGCCTCCTAGCACCCCCCTCCCCCTGGGTCCCCTCTTCCTTCCCTTTCTCCCACGGTCCACTCTCCTCTCCTATCAGATTCCTTCCTCTCCAGCCCTTTACCTTTCCCACCCACCCGGCTTCACCCATCACCTTCCAGCCATCCTCCTTCCCTCCCCCCAATCTTTTTTATTCTGTCGTCTTCCACCTTCATTTACAGTCCTGGTCTTATAGGTGTAAGGGGTTGGGTGGGATCTGGGATCAGCCATGATGGAATGGTGGAGCAGACTCGATGGGCTGAATGGCCTCATTCCACTCCTATGTCGTATGATCTTAAGGGTCTGAGCCCAAAACGTTGACTGTTTATTCATTTCCATAGACGCTGCCTGACCTGCCAAGTTCCTCCAGCATATTGTGTGTGTTACTCTCAATTTCCAGAATCTGCAGATTTTTCTGGTGTTGTGGTGTAGTGGCATCAGTGCTGGATGAAAGGTCCCGAGTTCGAATCCAGCTGGCTCCCCTGCACGCGCTGGGTTACGAGCTGGTGATCTCTTTGGAAACTCACCCGGCAGAAGGCAATGGCAAACCACTGCTGTAACTGGCCTCGTACACGGTTCCCCACTACGTCAGAGAAGCGTGGAGGGAAATCGTCCGCTAACCGGAGAAACTCCGGATGCGACGTACCTTTCCTTTCCGACGAGAAACTAGTTGTTTCCAGTGGACAACCCTTCATCAGCTAGTTCTGAGAGTGTTTTAGCATTAACCAGTTTCTCTTCCTCAGCAGATGCTGCTTGATTTTCAGGGTTTGATTCAGGTTGAGAGGCACGGCAGAGTAGCAGTTAGCCTAACACTAATGCAGCGACAGTGGCCCAGTTCAATCCCGCTGCTGTCTGTCAGGAGTTTGTATGTTCTCCTTGTGACCGCAGTACAAAGACCCACTGGTTAGTAAGGTAATTGGTCACCTAGGTGTAATTGGGCTCGTTCGGCTGCAAGGGGCAGTTGTATTTCTAAATTTAAAAAAATCCTGCATCCGTAATTTTATTTGCTTTCCTCCAGCAATTACTGGATCTGATTCTTTGCAGGATCTCAGTAGAGCCTTTCGACGTGGATGGAAACACTTTGCGTCGATGTAAGTGGCCGAGGTCGGTGCTGGTGCCCCTGAGGCGTTGGAGCGATCCTCTGTCAGTCACCATCTCCACTGGACACAGATCAGACATTATGCCTTCTGATTCATAAAAAGTACTGTGCGTTTCGGGGAACCAGAGTCAAAGAGGATGTCGTTCCTCCCTTCCCTATGTTAAATGTCAAAGTTCAAAGTACATTTGTTACCAAAGCATGTAAACTATATACAGTCTCGAGCTTTGTGTCCAAACAGGCAGCCACAAAACAAAGAAACCCAATCGAACCCATTAAAAAAACAAGAAGGCCATCTAACCCCCAATGTGCAGGAAAAAAAAATGTGTGAACAACAAAAGTTAGCAAATAACATTCAGAACTGAAGTTCACGTAAGTGAGACCACGGCTAGGAGGCCAGCCGTCACTGCAGCAGTTCCAGGAGCCTGTTAGTTGCTGGTCACAGCCTCGGTTCAATGCAGAGATGAGAAAATCTCGCAGAGCAGCGAGCTGAACACTGGCCCATCCCTCTCCTCCAGCCCCAGTACTGTGACCTTTTCAATCTGCCCGGCTCTTAAATACCCCAAACCTCGGTCTGTCGGCACAACATTCTGGGCCGAAGGGCCTGTAATGTGCTTTAGATTTCTATGTTCTATGTTCTTGGAGCCGGGCCCTACTGCTCTTGGGCCTGGGATTTGCCACCACAGTTCAGCCTGTACCCGACGTTTCCAATTTGGGCCGGCACCTAAATCAATCAAACCTCGGGTCTTTGTTTACTCTCGGACCTGGACCAGGGCCCTGCTGCTTCGACTCTGCCTCGCCTCAGTTCTACGGTATCAAATCGCCTCCAAGTCCGCTCCAGCAATAGCCGAACACTGCCACACTAGGGCCCAGCCACCTCGATTCGGCCCGTACACGCCTCGCAACCACCCTCCTGCACCTCCGAGACTTCGGTTCACACTGCAGAAATGTCAGACGGTTCAGAAGCCCAACTCCAAAAGAGAAGTTACAAGGTTTTGAGTGCAGTGATCGTAAATTGATAATAAATGTATTAACTTTGATTATAGATTTAGGTTGAACTTTGATCATCTCTTTCACGTCCTCTCACGTGCCTCCTGTGGTGGATCAACCAGAACTGCCATCATTGGTTGTTGGTTCGTTGCTTTCTCTAAAGACACAGAAAGCGAGCAGTCTGAGGGCATGCGCTTTATGAGGAGTTTAGGAAAACCTGAATTCAAGTTTAAATTTATTGTCATTCAGCCACAAACATCTAGTCTTAGGCACCCTAGATTTTTTATATGGTTTCAGATGGTATGGCCCCCATACAGCCCTGATCTCAGCATCATCTTCTACAGAGCTGTTCAATCAACCTGCATTTCTTCTCCAGGGTTCAACGTGGTTGAGAGGTTTGTTCGAGGTGGGCGTTGACATGGAAGGTTTCGATGGGGTAATTGTAGATCTCAGTTCCTCCCTTCCTCGCAGCTTCGTCCCATTATTTTTCACATTCTCATCGATGTCCTGCAGTAAGGAATATAATCTTTCCCTTTTCCACTATACATAGGGTGTGTGAATAACATCTGAGTAATTTGAGTATATATAGTTTGATTAAGCACTCAATCATTTAATTTATTAATTATGTTATATGTAAATTGCATGAACTGCATTCGACATCGCACTACTACGTGATACGTGTGCGACTTGTTTAAAGTAAAGACAAAGTTAGATCTGCATTTCGGATTCCTTTACTTTCCTTTCAATTAGTTTAATGTTTTGAAGATACAAAACATAACGCTGCCTTAGACTTTTACACAGTACTGTATTTGTCAACGTGGGGCGGAGAGTGAGTTTGTAAATCTGGCGGGAGCAAAGGATGTTGGGAATGGTGAGGGTGGGGCACCGTGGGAGGGGTGTGGGACAGGTGGCAAAGAAGGAGTGTCAGGGGTGGATACAGACACACCCAGCCCTGAGACACCAGGCAAGGTCATTTGATTCCAAACAATTGGTTTATTGATCATTACAGAATGTCTCTCTGGTGCTTCCCACTCCCTCCCCTCTCCCTTCTCCTTTTCCCAACCATGATTTCCCTCTCCCTGCCCCCTTCCCACTCTCAGTCCACAACAGAGACCCAGATCAGAATCAGGTTTATCATCACTCACACATGTCGTGGAATCTGTTTTTTTCCACAGCAGCAGTACAGTGCAATACATAAGATTACTACAGTACTGTGCAAAAGTCTTTGGCACCACAAGGAAATGAATCTCAGGGTTGTATATGATGACATATCTGTACTCTGAACTTTGAACTAAGAACTTTGCACAGTATTGTATAAGGCTATTTGGCCCACTGAGACTGTGCCGGCTCCTAGTAAAGCAAACCCATCATTGCCAGACTCCTGTTCCTGCTTCCGGGATGAAACTTTAGGTCATTGGGACCCAAGGATGAAAAGGAATGATGTTCAATCGGTTCTTGCAGCAAGTTGGAGGGGCTGAATGGCCTCAACCTGGTCCTTTGAATTTGCCCACGGCTTAGTCATAGAGTTACAGAAAATTACAGCACAAAAACAGGCCCTTCAGCCCATCTAGTCCATGTCAAACTATTTAATCTGCCCAGTCGCATCGGCCTGCTCCCAAACCATAGCCCTCCGTGCCCCTCCCATCCATGTACCGATCCAATCTTCCCTTAAACATTGAAATCGAGCTCACATGTACCACGTGCTGGCAGCTCGTTCCTCACTCTCCCAGCCTCTGAGTGAAGGAGTTTCCCCTCATGTTCCCCTTAAACATTGCACCCTTCACCCATAACCAATGTCCTCCAGTTGTAGTCTTACCCAACTCAGTGGAAAAAACTGCTTCCATTTTCCCTATCTCTATACCCCTCATCATTTTGTACACCTCTATCAAATTTCCTCTCAATGTTCTCGGTTCCTAGCAATAAAATCCTAGCCTCTTCAATCTTTCCTTATAACTCAGGTTCTCCAGTCCCAGCAATATCCTTGTCAATTTTCTCTGCACTCTTTCAACCTTGTTTACATCTTTCCTGTAGGTAGGTGATCACAACTGGGCACAATACTCAAAATTAGGCCTCACCAACGTCTTAATCAACTTCAACGTAACATCCCAACTCCTGTACTTAATATTTTGATTTATGAAGGCCAATGTGCCAAAAGATCTTTTTGATTCTTTGTCATCATGAATTATGGACCTGTATTCACAGATCCCTTTGTTCTACCATACTCCTCAGTGCCCTGCCCTTCATTGTGTAAGACCGACCCTGGTTGGTCCTACCAAAGTGCAACACCTCACACTCGCACTGGAGCTTTTTCTTAAACCCCGCTTGGAGTATTGTGTTCAGTTCTGGCCACCTCACTACAGGAAGGATGTGGATACTATAGAGAGTGCAGAGGAGATTTACAAGGACGTTGCCTGGATTGGAGGGCATACCTTATGAGCATAGGTCAAGTGAACTTGGCCTTTTCTCCTTGGAGCGACAGAGGATGAGAGGTGACCTGATAGAGGTGTATAAGATGACGAGGGGCATTGATCGTATGGCTAGCCAGAGGCTTTTCCCCAGGGCTGAAATGGCTAACACGAGGGGGCATTGGTTTTAAGGTGCTTGGAAGTAGGTACAAGGGGGATGTCAGGGGCAAGTTTTTCCACACAGAGAGAGGTGCACTGCCAGTGACGGTGGTGGAAGTGGATACAATAGGATTTTTTAAGAGACTTTTAGATTGGTACATGGAGCTTAGAAAAATAGAGGGCTATGCGGCAGGGAAATTCTAGACAGCTTCTAGAGTAGGTTACATGGTCGGCACAACATTGTGGGCCGAAGGGCCTGAAATGTGCTGTAGATTTCTATGTTTCTGCATTTTCACAGGAAACAAAGGAAGCCCCATCTGAAAGAGGATTTAAATTCAATGCTTACCCCAGGCTAGGATTTGAAGTGTAGCAAAGATGCAGGTATCAGGACCAGAGGAATGACCGGGACTTAAATTTGCTGGGAGAGAAGTCCCATGTGATCATTGAGTTGAGCACAGGAGGGTTTATAAATATGGAATTGAAGCAGTGGGCCATGTGATGGGCACGGAGCATTGGGAACAGGAGAGACAGATGGAATGGTTACGGCACCAGAGGCTACCAGTTGGTTCATCAAGTCTGCACAAGCTCTCAGACAGCTGCAGCTCCGGCTCGCTTTCTCTCAAGCCTCACAGTCAACATTCCCCCCAACTTTTTAACAGCTGCACGGACCAGCCATCACTGTCAGCAGGAAACAACGCGGCGTTTCAAACTTTATTTTGTAATTTGCATACATTTAATTCAATTTAGAACTTCTCATTAGATTGTGATGTTTTTGAAAGTTTACTTGTCAAAAAAGTAATTTTTCACATTGAACAAACACAAGTGACAACTCAGAACGCAAAGTGCAAGGTTGAAAGTAAATTTATTATCAAGGGACGTATATGCCACCACATGCAAACCTGAGCTTTGTTTTCTCGTGGGCATCCAATAACTGTAATAAAATCAGTGAAAGACCACACCAACAGGGTGGAGAACAGTGTGCAAAAGACAACAAGCTGTGTCAGTATAAAAAGAAAGAAAAAAAATAAAAACAATCATAATGATAAATAAATATGCAATAAATATCAAAAGCATGAAAGTGAGTCCATTGGTTACCAAGCAGTGGTAAATCAAGGCAACTAGACTTGCTGTGTAGTCCAGAAGACATTTGGGCACTCATCCAAGAGGACAGGAGGTTTGAAAGAGGGTTAAAGAAGCCATCTTTGTCAAACTGGAAAAACCTATCCTTGAACAGAGGGGGTGGAGTATGATACGACTTACCAGCTGCTTACAGTGCAGTCCTAACACCTCTACCCCCACGTCTCCACAACAGCTCACAGTGCAAAGATAAGACTAATGACCCCCTCATTACCTTCATGACTCTTAATGACCCTCATGTGATTGCTACAGCTTTTAACAGCTCACGGTTTATAATCTGGAAAACTACCCACTGTGGAGCAGAACTGCTGAAACCTTTTGGGTGAATGGAGAAACGCCTTCTAGACAGCACAGCCAGTCCAGTTGCCTTGATTTACTACTGCTCAATATACAATGACCAGAGTGACTGACCTTCACAGACAGAGTCCATTGGTTGTGGGGGTATTTCAACGGTGGGGCAAGTTCAATAGGTTGAGTGGTAATAACTGTTCCTGACTCTTGTACTGCGGGTCCCTTCTTCCTGACGGCAGCAGCAAGAAGAAAGCACGGCCTCGGAGGTGGAGGTCCCTGATGATGGATACTGACTTCCTGCGACAGTGTATCATGTAGATGTGCCCAGTGGTGGGAAGGGCTTTATCTGTGAAGGACAGGGCCACATCCACTATTTTCTGTAAGATTTTCTATTCGAGGGTATTGGTGTTTCCACACCAGGCTGTGATGCAGCCAGTCAACATAATCTCCACTACACATCTATAGAAGTTTGTCCAAGTTTTCGATGTCCACCAACTCAAAGCAACCCCTAGCCTGTCCCCTGCCTCCCGCGACCACCTCTTTGTTGTCCTAATCTCTGGAGCTTTGCTCTTTAGCCTCTGCCTGTATGCAGGTAGGAAAAGGACAGCCTAGTGATCCGATTTACTGTCAGGCAGCATCTATGGAAGGGAATGGACAGTTTCAGCCTGAGGTATGTGGGGAAAGGGAGGTAAGGAATGAGACAAGCCGGCAGGTGGTAGGTGAGACCAGGTGAGAAGGAAGGTGGAATGAAGTGAGATGCTGGCAGGTGATGGGTGGAAGAGGTAAAATGCTGAAGAAGGAATCTAATAGGAGAATTCAGCAAACCATTGAAGATAAGGAAAGAAGAGCAGAAGCTAGAGGTGATGGACAGGTGAGGAGGGAGAAGGGAAAAAAGGAGAGCCAGAATGGGGAATGCACAAAGTGAGAAGGGATGAGGGGAGAGTAATTACCATTAGTTAGAGAAATCGATGTTCATGCAGTCAGGTTGGAGGCTGCCCAGATGGGATATGATATGTTGCTCCTCCAGACTGAACTTGGCCTCATTGTGGCAGGAGAGGAAGCCACAGACAGACATGTGTGAGTGGGAAGTTGAGTTGAAAAGGTTAGCCACTGGAAAATACTGTCTTTTGCAGCGGACAGAGAGAAGGTGCTCGACGAAGCTGTCTCCACACTGCAGGTGAAATGCCGCCTTACTCGGAAGGACTGTTTGGGGTCCTGAATAGCGGTGAGGGAGGAAGTCTAGAATTTGTCAGGAGGGAAATCACTGGGGAGGAACGAGTGGGACCAGGGAGTCACTTAGAGAGCGATCGCTCTGGATAATCCGGAGAGAGGCGGGAAGAAACAAGGCGTTTAGTGGGAGGATCCTGTTGGAGGTGGCAGAAGGTGGGGAGAATGATGTGCTGGAAATTCAAGCAACACACATCAAAGTTGCTGGTGAACGCAGCAGGCCAGGCAGCATCTCTAGGAAGAGGTAGAGTCGACGTTTCAGGCTGAGACCCTTCGTCAGGACTAACTGAAAGAAGAGCTAGTAAGAGATTTGGAAGTGGGAGGGGGAGGGGAAGATCCGAAATGATAGGAGAAGACAGGAGGGAGAGGGATGGTGCTAAGAGCTGGAAAGCTGATTGGCAAAAGGGAAACAAGGCTGGAGAAGGGAGAGGATCATGGGACAGGAGGCCTAGGGAGAAAGAACGGGGAAGGGGGGAAGTGCAGAGGATGGGCAAGGAGTATAGTGAGAGGGAGGGAGGGAGATTAATAATAAATAAATAAGGGATGGGGTATGAGGGGGAGGTGGGGCATTAACGGAAGTTAGAGAAGTCAATGTTCATGCCATCACGTTGGAGGCTACCCAGACGGAATATAAGGTGTTGTTCCTCCAACCTGAGTGTGGCTTCATCTTGACAGTAGAGGAGGCCGTGGATAGACATATCAGAATGGGAATGGGATGTGGAATTAAAATGTGTGGCCACTGGGAGATCCTGCTTTCTCTGGCGGACAGAGCGTAGGTGTTCAGCAAAAAGGTCTCCCAGCCTCCGTCAGGTCTCGCCAATATATAGAAGGCCACATCGGGAGCACCAGAAGCAGTATATCACCCCAGCCGACTCACCGGTGAAGTGTTCCCTCACCTGGAAGGACTGTTTGGGGCCCTGAATGGTAGTGAGGGAGGAAGTGTAAGGGCATGTGTAGCACTTGTTCCGCTTACAAGGAGAAGTGCCAGGAGGGAGATCAGTGGGGAGGGATGGGGGGGACGAATGGACAAGGGAGTCGCGTAGGGAGTGATCCCTGCGGAAAGCAAAGGGTGGGGAGGGAAAGATGTGCTTAGTGGTGGGATCCCGTTGGAGGTGGTGGAAGTTACGGAGAATTATATGTTGGACCCGGAGGCTGGTGGGGTGGTAGGAGAGGACAAGGGGAACTCTATTCCTAGTGGGGTGGTGGGAGGATGGAGTGAGAGCAGATGTACGTGAAATGGGGGAGATGCGTTTGAGAGCAGAGTTGATGGTGGAGGAAGGGAAGCCCGTTTCTTTAATAAAGGAGGACATCTCCTTCGTCCTGGAATGAAAAGCCTCATCCTGAGAGCAGATGCGGTGGAGACGGAGGACATGAGAAGGGGATGGCATTTTTGCAAGAGACAGGGTGAGAAGAGGAATAGTCCAGATAGCTGTGAGAGTCAGTAGGCTTATAGTAGACATCAGTAGATAAGCTGTCTCCAGAGATAGAGACAGAAAGATCAAGAAAGGGGAACGGAGGTGTCGGAAATGGACCAGCTAAGATGGCGGTGTGTTCGGTTGCAGCAGCTTCTAAGTGGCCATCCAAAGGTGTTATCGTGTTTTGTAAACATGCTTTGTATGATCACAAGATCCTGTTGGTCATTAAGAACTTAAGGTACCGCGGGTCTAACCCATCAGCGCATTGCTCTTGGGTGGGGAAACTGGTGTGGATTGTGCTGCTGCCTGCGTCAGAGGAGTCGTGCGCCGGGTAAAGGCGGTGTGCCGTCTGACAGCCAGTGATTGTCTCAGTCACTTTGCTCATGATTGCCAGACCCTGTTGGGCATTGTTAATGTGGAACGCTGCAAGTACCAACTCAATGACATATTGGCAAACGGCAGGCGGGGGAGCTGTCAGTCATGGCGAGGAATCGGCCTCAAGTCATGATGCCCAGGAGAGAGGAGTTGGAGCAGGCACACTCTACAGGAGGCAGTCTGGTGCCTCGAGTCGCGATTCTACCTGTTCACAGCTGCCCAGGAGAGAGGAGTTAGAGCAGGCACACTCTACAGGAGGCAGTCTGGTGCCTCGAGTCATGATTCTACCTGTTCACAGCCGCCCAGGAGGGAGGAGTTGGAGCAGGCACACTCTACAGGAGGCAGTCTGGTGCCTCGAGTCGTGATTCTACCTGTTCACAGCCGCCCAGCAGAGAGGAGTTGGAGCAGGCACACTCTACAGGAGGCAGTCTGGTGCCTCGAGTCGTGATTCTACCTGTTCACAGCCGCCCAGGAGGGAGGAGTTGGAGCAGGCACACTCTACAGGAGGCAGTCTGGTACCTCGAGTCGTGATTCCACCTGTTCACAGCTGCCCAGGAGGGAGGAGTTGGAGCAGGCACACTCTACAGGAGGCAGTCTGGTGCCTCGAGTCGTGATTCTACCTGTTCACAGCTGCCCAGGAGGGAGGAGTTGGAGCAGGCACACTCTACAGGAGGCAGTCTGGTGCCTCGAGTCGTGATTCTACCTGTTCACAGCTGCCCAGCAGAGAGGAGTTGGAGCAGGCACACTCTACAGGAGGCAGTCTGGTGCCTCGAGTCGTGATTCTACCTGTTCACAGCCGCCCAGGAGGGAGGAGTTGGAGCAGGCACACTCTACAGGAGGCAGTCTGGTGCCTCGAGTCGTGATTCTACCTGTTCACAGCTGCCCAGGAGGGAGGAGTTGGAGCAGGCACACTCTACAGGAGGCAGTCTGGTGCCTCGAGTCGTGATTCTACCTGTTCACAGCTGCCCAGGAGGGAGGAGTTGGAGCAGGCACACTCTACAGGAGGCAGTCTGGTGCCTCGAGTCGTGATTCTACCTGTTCACAGCTGCCCAGCAGAGAGGAGTTGGAGCAGGCACACTCTACAGGAGGCAGTCTGGTGCCTCGAGTCGTGATTCTACCTGTTCACAGCCGCCCAGGAGGGAGGAGTTGGAGCAGGCACACTCTACAGGAGGCAGTCTGGTGCCTCGAGTCGTGATTCTACCTGTTCACAGCCGCCCAGGAGGGAGGAGTTGGAGCAGCGTGGCAATCAAGCTGGAGGTGGTGCTGTCCACCAGTGTTCACTTGGCAAGAGACAAGCCATATAGTGTTTGACTGCAGACTGCTGCAGCATTCATGGAATTAGGGACTTGGACTTTTTGTTTTGGTGATTTCTCATATGTGCCAGATGTACCTTGTGCTGTGTGTGACTGTTGCTACTGTGTTTTTCACCCTGGCCCCGGAGTAACGGCTTCGTTTGCTTCGATTCACGGGTATTTATGTATGGTTGAATGACAATCGCACTTGAACTTGGGAACCGCACCAATGCAGATGTCAATGTAGTGGAGAAAAAGTTGGGGGGCATGAGCAGTGTAGGCTTGGAACATGGACAGTTTCACCCAGACATCGAAAAGCTGCAGTGGGAACGAGAAGTTGTTGAGGAAGAGGACCAGTTCTGCCAGATGGAGAAGGCTGGTGGTGGAGGGAAACTGGGTAGGTCTGTTGTCCAGGAAGAAGTGAAGGGTCTTCCTGATCAGGGACGGAAGTGTATTGGCACTGGACATTCATAAGGCCATCAGGACCAGGGAACTGAAGTGATGGAGAGCATGTGAAGTGTCATGGATGTAGGCAGGAGGCCAAACTAGAATCAAGAATATGGAAACAACAGGAATTCTGCAGATGCTGGAAATTCAAGCAACACACATCAAAGTTGCTGGTGAACGCAGCAGGCCAGGCAGCATCTCTAGGAAGAGGAACTGTCGACGTTTCAGGCCGAGACCCTTCGTCAGGACTAACAAGTTCAAGTGATTATGGGGAGAGGGAATGGAGAAGAGAAGCATGGGAGCGTGATAGGGGAGTGGAGGGGGGGAGGGCTGGGGAGGAGGGAATGTGGTGGCGAGGCATGGGGAAGGGAGGGTGAAAGTGGGGGAGGGACAAGGGGAAGGGGAGAGGGGTATGTAGAAAAGGGGAGGGGGAATAGGGTGAGGAAAATGGGGTGACAGAATTGGCAGCCCAATATTCTGGGGGGGGTGGTGTATGGTCATGCACTACGGTCATTTTCTACAGGGGGAGAAAAATCAGTGACTTGGGAGTTCTAAGAGTTAACTCGAAGGTTGAGTCAGTGGTAAGGAAGGCAAATACAGTGTTAGCATTCATTTCAAGAGGACTAAAATACTAAAGCGAGGATATAAAGCTGAGGCTTTATAAAGCATTGGTCAGAGTCCAGAGGAGGTGTACGAAAATGATTCTGGGAATGAAAGAGTTTATATATGAGGAGTGTTTGTGTCTGTACTCACTGGAGTTTATAAGAATGAGAGGGGATCGCATTGAAACCTATCGAATATTGAAAGCCTAGATCGAGTGGATATGGACAGGAACGTTTCCTGTGGTGAGAGAGTCCAGGACCATAGGGGACAGCTTCAGAGTGGAGAGGCGTCCATTCAGAAAAGAGATGAGGAGGAATTTCTTTCGCCAGAGGGTGGTGGATCTGTGGAATTCGTTGCCACAGGTGGTTGTGGACAAGAGGAATGGGAGAATGGGACAGTCCTCGTCGAGGTTGGTAGTAAATGTGTCAAGGGCAGGCGAATGGGGTTAACAAGCTATCTATCAGTCACGATGAAATGGCGGAACAGGCTCGATGGGCCCAACAGCCTAATTCTACTCATCTGTCTTATGGTCTGAAAAGGCCTTTGCAAGTGGAATCCCAAGACGTCCTATATGCCTCAGCATCCAGCAAACCCAATTCTGTTCCCGTGTTTCATGGAATGAAGCACTGACTGTTGCTCGGACTCGGAGGAACAGCCGTCCGCCATCTCCTCCAACCTCTGGTCCTCCAGTATCCCACAGTGCCCGCAGGTAGCGGGGCGGGGCGGAGCCGCGGCGCATGCCCGGCCGGTCGGGAAGCGGCGACGTGACGTGCCAATCGGACGGCGCCACGTCCGCTGGACCACGAAGCCGGAAGCCGGGAGTCCGGAGCGCCCCGTCATGCCGCCGCCGCCACCACCATCGCTCGCTGTCCCGCTGCTGCTGCTCGGCCTGGTCCTCGGCGCCCGCGCCATCTCCTTCCACCTGCCCTCCAACTCCAGGAAGTGTCTCCGGGAGGAGATCCACAAGGACGTGCTGGTGACCGGCGAGTACGAGCTGAGCGAGCAGCCGGGCGGCCGCACCGACCTGAAGGTGGGGGGAGGGGTCGGGCCTGGGAGCCGGCTGTGGGGAGGCAGGGAATCGGGGGAGTGAGACAGGGGCCTGGGAGCCGGCTGTGGGGAGGCAGGGAGTCGGGGGAGTGAGACAGGGGCCTGGGAGCCGGCTGTGGGGAGGCAGGGAGTCGGGGGAGTGAGACAGGGGCCTGGGAGCCGGCTGTGGGGAGGCAGGGAGTCGGGGAGGGGACGGGGGAGTGAGACAGGGGCCTGGGAGCCGGCTGTGGGGAGGCAGGGAGTCGGGGGAGTGAGACAGGGGCCTGGGAGCCGGCTGTGGGGAGGCAGGGAGTCGGGGGAGTGAGACAGGGGCCTGGGAGCCGGCTGTGGGGAGGCAGGGAATCGGGGGAGTGAGACAGGGGCCTGGGAGCCGGCTGTGGGGAGGCAGGGAGTCGGGGGAGTGAGACAGGGGCCTGGGAGCCGGCTGTGGGGAGGCAGGGAGTCGGGGAGGGGACGGGGGAGTGAGACAGGGGCCTGGGAGCCGGCTGTGGGGAGGCAGGGAGTCGGGGGAGTGAGACAGGGGCCTGGGAGCCGGCTGTGGGGAGGCAGGGAGTCGGGGGAGTGAGACAGGGGCCTGGGAGCCGGCTGTGGGGAGGCAGGGAGTCGGGGAGGGGACGGGGGAGTGAGACAGGGGCCTGGGAGCCGGCTGTGGGGAGGCAGGGAGTCGGGGAGGGGACGGGGGAGTGAGACAGGGGCCTGGGAGCCGGCTGTGGGGAGGCAGGGAGTCGGGGAGGGGACGGGGGAGTGAGACAGGGGCCTGGGAGCCGGCTGTGGGGAGGCAGGGAGTCGGGGGAGTGAGACAGGGGCCTGGGAGCCGGCTGTGGGGAGGCAGGGAGTCGGGGGAGTGAGGCAGGGGCCTGGGAGCCGGCTGTGGGGAGGCAGGGAGTCGGGGGAGTGAGACAGGGGCCTGGGAGCCGGCTGTGGGGAGGCAGGGAGTCGGGGAGGGGACGGGGGAGTGAGACAGGGGCCTGGGAGCCGGCTGTGGGGAGGGGACGGGAGTAATGCGGGATTGAACTTCTAAGTACATTTATTATCAAAGTGGAGTCCTGAAGAAATGTCTCGGCCCGAAACGTTGACTGTTTATAGCTTTTCATAGATCTGCCTGACCTGCCGAGTTGCTCCAATATTTTATGTATGTTGCTTTGGATTCCCAGCCTCCGCAGAATTTCCCGTGTTTACCAACGTGAAGTACTGTGCAAACGTCTCAGGCATATGTATGTATGTGTGTATATATTCATTCCTAAGACTTTTGCACAGTCCTTTAGATAGTAAAGAAGTTCGCTCGATGCTGCCAGACGAGGTGGTAATTGCGGGTTCTTTTTTACCATTTAAAAATAAATTGGACAGATACATAGATGGGAGGTGTATAGAGGGATATGGTCCGTGTGCAGGTCAGTGGGACTAGGCAGAAAATGGTTCGGCACAGCCAAGAAGGGCCAAAAGGCCTGTTTCTGTGCTGTAGTTTCTATGGTTCTATGACTTTTAAGCTTGTTAGAGAATATTCAGGACTTATGTGTATATCGCAGGTATATTCAAGGAAGAACCAGTCTTCAGTTCTTCATGTGAATTGAAGCTACAGTCCTGTGCAAAAGTCTTAGGAACCCTAGCTATATATACATGCCTAAGACTTCTGCACAGTGCTCTGTATCACCATATACAACCCTGAGATTCATTTTTTTGTAGGCATACTCAATAAATGCGATGACCATAATAGAATCAATGGAGACTGTACCAAATGGGCAGACAACCAGTGTACAAGAGACAACAAATTGTGCAAATACAAAAAGGAAGAAATAATAGTAAAAAAATAAATTAGCAATAAATATTGAGAACATGAGATGAAGACTCCTTGAAAGTGAGTCAATACGCTGTGGAAACATTACAGTGATAGAGTGAGTGAAGTTATCCTCTCTGGTTCAAGAGCCTGATGGTTGAGGGGTGCTAACTGTTCTGAAACCTAGTGGTGTGAGCCCTGAGGCTCCTGTACCACGTTCCTAATGGCGACAGTCAGAAGTGAGCATGACCTGGGTAGTGGGGGTCCCTGATGACGCTGCTTTCCTGCTACAGCACACCATGTAGATGTGTTCAGTGTTGGGGAGGGCTCTACCTGTGATGGACTGGGCCGTATCCACTACTTTTTGCAGGAATTTCCGTTCAAGGACATCGATGTTTCCATACCAGGCTGTGATGCAGCCAGTCAATATACCCTCCACTACACATCCACAGAAGTTTGCCAAAGTCTCAGATGTCAAGGAAGGGAAAGTGTTAGTAACGGGAGAAGAGCGGTCAGAGTCCCTGGTCAGAATTTGAACCATGCACTGTCTGACTGCTGAATGTATTTTTCTCTCTCAGCCATAAGTATCATTCCATATGGACAATGAACCCTTTGGCCTGAGGCATGTTAATGCCTGCCTGCTTCCTCCAACGGCTGGGCAAACACTTCACAGATTTCAACCCCTCTCCATTTGAAATAAAATCCTCCTCAAACTCTTTCAATCCCTTTCCTTAAACATGTGATCAGTGATCAACTTTACTTGTATTGAAAAGTCTTGGGCAAATTTGACTAGAGTGCGTAGACTTTTGCACAGTACTGCCACAATAAAAAAACATTTCATGACGTGCGAGTGATAAACCTGATTCTGGTAATGGGTCTCCATTGTGAACTGAGAGTGGGAGGGGAGAGGGAAGCACCAATTGTTTTGAATCTTATGACCTTTTTTTTTACTCAAGTTGTGGATGCCTGGTATGATGGTAGAGGCAAATGCATTAGAGGCTTTGAAAAGATGTTTGGATAGGCATGTGGATGTAAAGAAGGTGGAGGGATGTGGGCATTGTCTAGGTCAGAGGGATTGGTGTTTGATTTGCTTTTCAGCTGGTTTGGCACAACATTGTGAAGGCACAACTGTTCTATGTATATTGCACCCACCCCCAGCCCCTGGCACTCCTCTGCCACCCCTCCCGTGGCACGCCACCCCAGCCCCTGGCACTACCCCTCTGCCACCCCTCCTGTGGTACTCCACCCCAGCCCCTGGCACTCCCCCTCTGCCACCCCTCCTGCAATACCCCACCCTCGCCATTCCCAACATCCTTTGCTCCCGTCAGATTTACAAACTTTCTCTCTGCTCCACATTGTCGAATATGCCTAAGGTGTTTGCACAGTACTGTATTTGCAACAAAAAATTAAACAATTATATAAAGAATAAAGTTGGAGTTTAAGTTTTGGCTATGTAATGAAATTTGCATAATTCTAGGCATGTCTTTACAATGTAAATAGCACTATGGAAATTGATTCAAGGTGTTTGCAGTGACTGAGGCAATAGACAGAGAACAGAAAGAGAAATGGTGCGAACTGAGAGTTGTTAGGTGGGTGGAGCTCATCCTGAAGTCGATGAGCTTCCCCGTGGTTTTAAGGATGTTCAGCTCCAGGTCTCTCGGTGGGTGAGACAGTGAAATAATTCTCTGTCTTTGTTGGAGAGGGTTGGGAGTAGAGCAGGGTCCCACAGGCATACAAAAGGCTGGGAGCTGCGGGGGTAGACAGTCTGGGAAGGGAGAATTATGATATTGGCCGGTCTCCCCCACCTCATTCCAGACAGTGATGTGGCTAGTTAGAATGGCCTCTGATACATCTGTGATCCAAGGCGGAGAATGGCAAGGAAAAGTTTGCCTTCACCACAGACGACTGTGACGTGTTTGTGATCTGCAAGCCCAGTGAGGATTGAGGAGTTTAGGAGTTGAATCAAGTTTTGGGTCTGAGATCCTCGGGGTGGGGGGGGGGAATTTGGTTAGCTATGGGAGGAAGTATTAGCAGGAAGAACATAGAAACATAGAAAACCTACAGCACAATACAGGTCCTTCGGCCCACAAAGCTGTGCCGAACATGTCCTGCCCTTAGAACTACCTAGGCTTACCCATAGCCCTCCATTTTTCTAAGTTCCGTGTACCTATCCAGCAGTGTCTTAAAAGACCCTATTGTATCCGCTGGCAGTCCATTCCATGCACTCACCACTCTCCGTGTAAAAAAAACTTACCCTTGATATCTCCTCTGTCCCTACCTGAAGAACGAGTTTGGGCTGACGTTGGGAATTTGGGATTGTTGGCTGGTTGGGTTGAGAAGGGATGGGCTGGTGAGGTGGGCCACTGCTGAGTGCAGTGTATTAATTCCTGCCTTGTCCCCTCTCCCAGGTGACGGATTCCTCTGGACACATTCTGTACTCCAAGGAGGAGGCGAGCAAGGGCAAGTTTGCCTTCACCACCGATGACTATGACATGTTCGAGATCTGCTTTGAGAGTCGGCTGCCAGCAGGTGAGTGTAAGCAGAGCGTGCGAGTGGAAATCGGGCTGCGGAAGGTCTGGGGGTGGTGGGGGGTAGTGAAAATGTACAGAATTGTGCAAAAGTCATAGACACATGTATATTGCTAGGATGCCAAAGACCTTTACACAATACTGTATTGTCAACGTGGAGCGGAGAGCGAGTTTGTAAATCTGGCAGGAGCAAAGGATTTTGGGTGTTGTAGTGTGGATGAAATCATCGGAGAGACAGAGTCACTGGTAGATACAAAGCAGCTTCTGTATTCGACACAACAAGGTACAGCAGGCATCATACGGACAGAAATGCTTTCGGTAGAAAGGTCTGCTAGCTCAATGTGGGCTCGATATTTATATGCTAAACACAAAGGCAATCGCTACTTAAAAAGTTATAGACAATGCTTCTTATTGAAGCTACATACAAAATATCACACCACCTAACTTAAAAACGCAAACAACAGGAATTCTGCAGATGCTGAAAATTCAAGCAACACACATAAAAGTTGCTGGTGAACGCAGCAGGCCAGGCAGCATCTGTAGGAAGAGGTGCAGTCGATGTTTCAGGCCGAGACCCTTCGGCAGGACTAACTGAAGGAAGAGTGAGTAAGGGATTTGAGAGGTGGAGGGGGAGATCCAAAATGATAGGAGAAGACAGGAGGGGGAGGGATGGAGCCAAGAGCTGGACAGGCGATAGGCAAAAGGGATACAAGAGGATCATGGAACAGGAGGTCTGGGAAGAAAGACAAGGGGGGGGTGGGGACCCAGAGGATGGGCAAGGGGTATATTCAGAGGGACAGAGGGAGAAAAAGGAGAGTGAGAGAAAGAATGTGTGTATAAAAATAAGTAACAGATGGGGTACGAGGAGGAGGTGGGGAATTAGCGGAAGTTAGAGAAGTTGATGTTCATGCCATCAGGTTGGAGGAACAACACCTTATATTCCGTCTGGGTAGCCTCCGTACATATACACACATTCTTACACATTTATACACACATTCTTTCTCTCACTCTCCTTTTTCTCCCTCTGTCCCTCTGAATATACCCCTTGCCCATCCTCTGGGTAACCCCCCCCCCCGGTCTTTCTTCCCGGACCTCCTGTCCCATGATCCTCTCGTATCCCTTTTGCCTAATGCCTGTCCAGCTCTTGGCTCCATCCCTCCCCCTCCTGTCTTCTCCTATCATTTTGGATCTCCTCCTCCCCCTCCAACTTTCAAATCCCTTACTCACTCTTCCTTCAGTTAGTCCTGACGAAGGGTCTCGGCCTGAAACGTCGACTGCACCTCTTCCTGGAGATGCTGCCTGGCCTGCTGCGTTCACCAGCAACTTTTATGTGTGTTACACCACCTAACTTCATCCTTTCCTTGCGACATCAACATGTCTGGGTTGGTATCCACAGCCTTTAGGAATGCAGTTAAATCCACAATACATTTATTTGGCATTTTACTTGCTAACATAGAAGACAATTAATATTAATAATGTATTCCCCTCTCCCTGCCCCTTCCCACTCAGTCCACAACAGAGACCCGTATCAGAATCAGGTTTATCATCACTCACACACGTCATGAAATTTGTTTTGTTTATTTTTGAGGCAGCAGTATGGTGCGATACATAAGATTTTTACAGTACTGTGTGAGCATACTGTTTGCACAGTACTGTAATAATTTGATGTATTGCACTCTACTGCTGCTACAAAAAAACAAATTTCATGACATATGTGAGTGATGATAAACCTGATTCTGATCTGGGTCTCTATTGTGGACTGAGAGTGGGAAGGGGGCAGGGAGAGGGGAATCATGGTTGGGAAAAGGGGAAGGGAGCGGGAAGCACCAGAGAGACATTCTGTAATGATCAATAAACTAATTGTTTGGAATCAAATGACCTTGCCTGGTGTCTCAGGGCTGGGTGTGTCTGTACCCACCCCTGACACTCCTCCTCTGCCACCTGTCCCACACCCCACCCTCACCATTCCCAACATCCTTTGCTCCCGTCAGATTTACAAACTTGCTCTCCGCTCTATGTTGACAAATACAATACTGTGTAAAAGTCTCAGGCACCCCAGTGATATATATGTGTGCCTAAAACCTTCGCACAGCTCTGTACCCCTTCCTCTCGAGCAACGTCTGCGTCATGTTGTGGACTGGCCTCACCGCTAACTTTGTTGCTCGCCTTCCTTGTCATTAGAGGCTGGGGCTTGTCGCATTCTCCCACGTACATCAGTTTGATTGTGTGTGTTTGGTTTCCAGGTCACTTCCGGGTACCAGACCAGCTGATTGTTCTCAACACCAAGCACGGGGTGGAAGCCAAGAACTATGAAGATGTAAGTTCCCAAAGAGTTCCATCTGCTGTGTGAGAGACATGATGCTGGAGGGGTGCGTGGGCCGGTGGCACACACATTGATGGGGCAAGTGCTCACAGGGAGAGGGTCTCTGGTCCATTCGGGGGGTGTGTACGGAGTGCCGGTGTCTTTGTATCCAGATCGTGAAGATGAGATTCTCCAGAGGATGAAGAGCCTTGGCCAGACTGTTTATTCCTCCCAATAGCTGCTGACTGGTCTGCGTTCTTCCCAGCATTTTTGTCCGTTACTCTTCGTGTCCATGGCTGAGTTTTACTGACGTGGGGAGTAGGGGGAGTGCGGAGACAGCAGGGTTCCCAACATGGGGTTCATGGACCCCTCGGTTCATGGTAGGGGCCATGGCATCTGACCCCCGGTTAAGGGCAGCGATGGGCTCTGTCGGTGCAGTGGGGGTCAGCTTTGCTACTGCATGGGTAATGATTGGGCTGTGGCTGATACTCGCGGGCCCCATTCTCCTGGTGGATGGTCTCTGATTCTCCTCCCCCCCCCCCCCCCCCCCGGCAGATCGCAAAGGCAGAGAAGCTAAAACCACTGGAGGTGGAGCTGCGGCGGCTGGAGGACCTGTCGGAGTCGATCGTCAATGACTTCGCGTACATGAAGCAGCGGGAGGAGGAGATGCGGGACACGAATGGTGAGAGTGGCTGCATCATTCCCGAGGCTGCGTGGTGGTGTTTCAGTGTGATTCTCCTGAGCACCCTCTCCTCTGCTCTGCAGCAGTTTTCCAGTCGAGCTCTAACGAGTGAGGTTTACTCCCCCAAGGCTAAATTCCACCAGCAGTGTGGGCACACGGAAGCAAATCAAGCTGTCGCTGGCCCCGAACAATTGATCACCATAGTCAACCCTTGCACGGCACAGAGCACATGATTTTACCTGCCGTTTCTAAACATTGGAACCAGATATGGAGGTTTAGGGAAGGGAATTCCTGAGCTTGGGGGGCTTTGGATTGTGTAGATCGTCTACTGGCAGCGGAGAGGTTGGAGGAGCTCGGCATCTGTAGAGAAAAGCAGATGGTCCACACTTTGGGTTGTGATCTTTCTGGACTGCGCTGGCACCAGTCCAGAAGTGTAAATGTTGGCTGTCTGTGCCCCTCCACAGATAAAGCCTGACCCGCAGAGAACTCCCACTGCTTGCTTGGTGCTATTGATTCGTAGAGAGAGCTTAGCGCAGGTTGGGGACCAGAATTTAAGGAGGGAACGTTTTCATGGGGCTTGGCACATTAGTGGTGGATCAATTCATGATTCATTCGGATGTTTTTTAAAAAAAAGGTAAAGCAGAGCAGCCATTGTGTGAGTGGACCAGTGTAGGAGCGGGAACTTGAGGCTTCGATAAGGAGGCACATGTAGGTAGCAGGTAAGGCTTTTGTAGTGGTTGAATAAAAAGTCACTAAATTACAGCTAATTAAATAAAGTAGGGATGATGCAGGATCAGGTGATGTGCTGCAGCTGCACGATGTGGGAGCTGGTGGCCCCCATTGTGGTTCCTGGTGACTACATCTGCAGCAGGTATTGGCTGCTGAAGGAACTCGGGGTCAAAGATCATGACCTGGAATCTGAGCTTCAAACACTGCGGCACATCAGGAGGGGGAGAGTTACCTGGACTCTCTGATTCAGGAGGTAGTTACACCCATTCGATTAGCTGTCTTAAATTCGGTCTGTGGTCGGGGACAAGAGGGTGTGACTGCGAGTGAGGCGGGTAGTGGAATCCTCAGCCCCTCAGCTTGTCCAACAGGTCTAGGATTCTTGCTTCCTGTGTGGATGAGAGTGGGGGCTGTAGGAAGGATGAGCAAATTAACTGTGGCACTGTAGTTCAGGGAGCCATTCAAGAGGGAGGGGAGAAGAGAAATGTGGTGGTAATTGGAGATACTATAGCCAGGGAAGTAGACAGAGTTCTCTGTTGCGAGGATAGAGCATCCCGAAAGCTGTGTTGGCTGCCTGGTGCCTGGGTTCGGGATATCCTTATCTGACCTGCAGAGGAATTTGCAGTGGAGGGAAAAGATACAGTTGTGGTCCATGTGGGTACCAACTACAAAGAGGTTCTGTTGAGGGAATTTGAGCAGCTAGGACAAAATTGAATAGCAGAACCAAAATGGTAGTAATCTCTGGATTACTGAACCACGTGCAAATTGACATAGGGTCAAGAAGATTATTCATGGGGAAATGGCAGCAGTATTGGGAAAGGAGGGAGCTGTACCAATGGATAGGCTCCACCTGAACCATGATGGGACCTGGATCCTAGTGAATTGCATAACTGGGCTGTGGCTAGGGCTTTAAATTAAATAATAGGGGGTGGATTCAACAGAATGGAGAAGTCTGGATAAAGTAAAAGAGAAAAATATGGATAAAGAAAAAACAAAAGATACAAGAGAAAGGTAAAAGATTGGAGTGATTAAAAGTCAGTGCAAAAGCGTAAAAGATTACAAGATTTTAAAAGCATAATGAATGTAAGGGCACTTTATTTGAATGTCAACACACACAAAAAGTGCTGGTGAACGCAGCAGGCCAGGCAGCATCTATAGGAAGCGGTACAGTCGACGTTTTGGGCCGGGACCCTTCGTCAGGACTAACTGAAAGAAAGGGGGAGGGGGAGATCCGAAATGATAGGAGAAGACAGGAGAGGAGGGATGGATCTAAGAGCTGGAAAGTTGATTGGCAAAAGGAATACCAGGCTGGAGAAGGGAGAAGATCATGGGACAGGAAGCCTGGTTGGGGGTGGGGGGGAGCCCAGAGGGTGGAGAGCAGGCAAGGAGTTATAATGAGAGGGACAGAGAGAGAGAAAAAAATATTTGGTATGTCGGTAGTATTCGAAACGGTCAGTGAACTTGTGGCACAAATCAGTACAAAGGGTGGCCATTACAGAAGCGTGGTTGCAGGGTGGAGAGGATTGGGAATTAAGTATCGAAGGATATCAGGTAATATGGAAGGATAGGCGGGAAGGCAAGGGAGACAGAGTAATGCTCTTAATTAAAGATGAGATCGAGGCGATAGTGAGAGACGGTATAAGATCTAAGGAGCAGAATGTTGAATCCATCTGGGTGGAGAGTAGGAACAGTAAAGGGAAAAAAGCACTGGTGGGAGTTGTCTGTCGGCCACTGAATAATAACATTACAGTGGCACAGGCAATAAACAGAGAAATATCTGAGGTATTTAAGAATGGAACAGCAGTTATCATGGGAAACTTTAACTTGCACATTGGGTGAATCAAGTTGGTCAAGGCAGTCTTGAGGAGGATTTCATAGAATGCATCCATGATAGCTTTCTTGAACAACATGTTACTGAACCTACAAGGGAATGTGC
Source organism: Mobula birostris (assembly GCF_030028105.1). Classification (NCBI taxonomy): domain Eukaryota; kingdom Metazoa; phylum Chordata; class Chondrichthyes; order Myliobatiformes; family Myliobatidae; genus Mobula; species Mobula birostris. Next base: position 41,099,842 of record NC_092397.1, read on the forward strand.
TATCTTAGATCTGGTCCTGTGCAATGAGACAGGTAAAAATACTGATCTCGTAATTAGGGATCCTCTTTGGAAAAAGTGATCACAGTATGATTGAGTTTCTCATACATATGGGATGAGGGAGGATTTGGCTGGTGTAGACTGGGAACATAGGCTGTATGGTGGGACAGTTGAGGAACAGTGGAAGACTTTCAAAGAGATTTTTCATGGTGCTCAACAAAAGTATATTCCAGTTGAAGACAGTAGGGGTGGAGAGAGCCAGTTAACTAAGGAAATAAAAGAAGTAATGAAACTAAAAGCTCGTGAGTACAAAGTTACCAAAAGTAGTGGGAAACTGGAAGATTGGGAAAACTTTAAAAAGCAACAAAGAACCTTAAGCGAGCAATAAAGAAGGGGAAGCTAGATTATGAAAATAAACTAACACAAAATATAAAAACAGATAGTGAACGTTTTTATAATATAAAACGGAAAAGGGTGGCTAAAGTGAATGTAGGTCCCTTGGAGGACGAGAAGCGGAATTGATATTGAGTGAAGAGGAAATGGCCAAGGCTTTGACTGACTATTTTGTGTTGGTCTTTATGCTGGAGGAAGCACCTAAGGTGCCAAAGTGAGATGTTATGGATGCGATAGGAGGTGAGGACCTCAATACAATAGCTATCACTAAAGAGGTAGTGCTGAGCAAACTTGTGGGCCTGAACATAGATAAATCCCCTGTTCCTGATGGAATGCATCCCGGGGTACTGAAAGAAATGGCAGAAGTTATAACAGAGGCTTTGGTAAAAATTTACCAAATTCTCTGGACTCTGGGCAGGTTCCAGTGGATTGGAAGATCACCCCACTGTTCAAAAAAGGATGTAGTCAAAAGGCAGGTCACTTAAACATCTGTAGTTGTGGGGGAAAAGCTTGAAGCTATCATTAAAGAAAAAATAGCGAGGCGTCTGGGAAGAAATGGATCCATCAGGCAGATGCAGCATGGATTTAGCAGAGGCAGGTCCTATTTGACAAACTTACTGGAGTTCTTTGAGGATATAACGAGTGCAGTGGATAGAGGGGAACAGATGGGCCTCATTTATTTGGATTTCCAGAAGGCGTTCGATAAGATGCCACATAAAGGACTTATCCATAAGATAAGGATGCATGGAGTTGGGGGTGATGTATTAGGGTGGAGAGAGGATTGGTTAACTAATAAAGTGGAGTGTTGGGATACAAGGGTGTTACTCTGGTTGGCAATCTGGTGAGCGGTGTGCTGCAGGTTTGGTGCTGGGCCCACAACTGTTCACAATATACACGAATGATCTGGAAGAGGGGACGGAGTGTAGTGTATCTTAAGTTTGCTGATGATACTGAATTGAGTGGAAAAGCAAAATATGCAGGGGATACGGAGAGTCTGCAGAGAGTTAAGTGAGTGGACGAGGGTCTGGCAGATGGAATATAATGTTAGTTTCAAAGGATGGGGTTTCTGATTCTCCCTGGCGTTCAGCAAGGACTGAACATCCAGCCACGACCAGCACAACTTGGCCCATTGCGCCTTTCAATCTGCTGTTTCGTCTCGTACACCAATGGTGTGGTGAGCTCCAAGAGGAATTTGTGCAGGATGAGTGTACACTGGGGGAAGGGTTGTAGAATGCATTTTGGGCAAAGGAACATGCAGAGAGGAGGGGCAAAGGATACTTCTTTGCAAGATGATTCACTTTGACCCAGGGGTTCCCAGTCTTTGTAATCCCATCAACCGAAGGCTTCATTGGGAACGTCTGGAGTATAACTGGTGGTGAGTCGGGTGCTGTGTCAGTCTGGGGAAATGACTAATGAATGGACAGTTAAATTGACAAGCTCTTTTGTTTCTGCAGAGTCGACCAGTGCCCGCGTTCTCTACTTCAGCATCTTTTCTATGTGTTGTCTGGTTGGATTGGCCACTTGGCAGGTTTTCTACCTTCGCCGCTTCTTCAAAGCCAAGAAACTCATCGAATAAAGCCGATCAGAAAGTGTCTATTAGTGAGTGTGTGTGTGTGTGCGCACGTGTGTGTATGGGTTGGAGGGGGCATGTATGAGTGATAATTTATCACTGTTTGTATTAAATGGGGTGCTTTAAGGGTTCTGAGCACGTGCTGTGTGTTAATTTGCAGCACTAGTTGGCCCATGGCTGGGGTCGAGGCCATTCTGAATCTTGTGAACGGACATTAAGCTTCATCTTCCACTTGGCCTGGATCACTCCCCATGGAAAAGATGAGCAAAGGACCTCGGGAGAACTTTTGTAGAAACTTATTTCCGCAGGCTGAGAGTTTGCCTCAAAAACAGAGAATGCTGGCAAAGCCAGTGCCGGTGGAGAGGAACTGTTACCACCTCTAGTCGACAAAAGAAGGGTTTTGACCAGTATTTTGTTCTTGACTCAGATTTTCAGCTGCAGATTTTCTGGAATTCCAAATAGCTTGCTAAAAAAAAGGTATTATCTTGCAGTGGGCAAGGATCTGCGGTAGTCTTTTAACAAGATAATCACCCCAAAGAGAGCTAAGTTAACTTGCTGCCTCACCTGAATCTATTACAGGGGTCACTGCACCTATCAGCTGTGTGATAGTCACCAAGGTTTCTGTTTAATGCCAACCCCCCACCCCTGCGCTTAAAACCCATGTGAGTGAGGCCCTTGGCCCCACAAACTCTGGAGCCAGCATATTACTGAAGCAGGTTTGCAATTTTGTTTTTTGTTGAGAGATATAGAGTACAGAGACTGGCCCTTCAGTCCATCGAGTCCATGCAAACCATCGGGCACCCATCTACACAACCCCGTTCTGTTGAATGTAATAGTGCACTGTGAATTTCAACGAGGGCTGGACTACCTCTTGTCTAGAGTTACATGGGTCGAGCAGCTGTTGACATGAGGTAGTCAGCTGCCCTCGAACCCTCACTGAAATTCAGAACACGATTGCATTCAGCAGAATGGGGTTACCTGGACCCGACGGGCCGATGGGCTCGTGCTAGAGATTGATTTAAAAGAGGGAATGAATTTGCAGAGTTTACTCCTTACTAAAGTTTCCCTTCAATCCAGCCCTCAGTAAGAGTGGCCAGGGCCCAGCACCACTGGAGGTGTAGATTGTGAGGCACTTGATGCCCGATGGCTGAGAGCAACCTGCACCCAAGGCGTTTGATTTGCTTACCCGCTTGTTTCGTATTTTCTCTGCGGTGACAATAATGTCAGTCAGTAGGAGGGAGCAGAGTCTGTGGATGTGCGACGTGCCAGGGGTTGGTCTGTGATCTTTCACTGTAAAACATTTCATTCACTTGGAATAGTTTTGTGCAGAAACTGTAAGAATAAATTTCTCTTTTAATTGGAGTGAAGTTTTGAGCCTGTTTTGTGGCAGAGCCTGCGGTGAACTGGAGGAGAGGGTGATGGGAAATGGTCATTATACTGGTATTAAATGGACAGGAGCAGGCCCCTCCACCCATCTGGCCCATGCTTATCATCTCAGCTGGTCCCATTTGCCTGTGTTTGGCCCATCTTTCTGAACTTTCCCATCCAAACATCTGAGCACCAATTAACTGCTGTTAATGTAGCAGTTGTCTGATCCTGCTCTCCTGCAACACCGAGGAGGGAATTGGACCCAGATTCCAGCGGCCTTTGAGGTATTTAATGAAAGGCACCTTGAGTTGCATGAAGACCTTTTGTGTGCTTGAATGTAGCAAGAAGCCATTGGCTTTCCTGTAAGACAGCTGCATCCTTCTCCCTCGCACTGCCAAATGTCAAGGTAGACGTTGGCAAAATGGGGGCTGACTGGCATCACTTTTGCACTGGTGTTTTGAATGAATGGGAGATGGTTGAGGACCATGAGAGGATGAAGATTTTGGGAGGGGCCAAAGGCAATAATCCTTTTGAACGCATTCAGATTGTACCCAGCACAGACAACTTTACTGCAATATCAAAACTAATGTGATCCCAGTGACCCTTCAGTTAGAGTGGGAAGGGGCCACGTAAATGAGCCAATCTCGATTTTCCAATGGTGTGAAACTGTGTCACCTGTCCATGCGCAAAGCGGTACAAGTGGGGGAATTGTTGACATATTTGGTGCTTTCCACTAATTCTCTTGAGAGTGAATTCAATAAAGTTTTTGTGAAGTGATTTGTGAACTAGGTAAGGGTGAATTTCTGATGTGGGAGTCGCTTGTATGCCAAAGTCTGGGGCTCAGGGTGTAGGGTAGGTAGGCTGACTGTTTTGGTGTGCTGTTCAGTTTTGGGGTGAGGGCATTGCTGGTAAATTCAGCGTTTATTGCCCATCGCCAATACACAACAGGAAGATGTGTGTACTGCCTTAAGTGAATGCCGCCACACGGTTTGGGGGAGTTCCAGCGTTTGGATGCAAACAAGAGGACCACAACCTTGTGGTTTGGAGGTTTGCATGCCTCAGTGACCCAATGGAGGCAGGGCTTTATGCTTTGGCTCTTGGCAGGGTTACCCATGCCAAACAGGTCAAGGGGTAGAGGTCAGACTAGAAGTGGTCCACTGATTCCCCCCCCGCAGATTTGGAGGTTCAGCTTGGGGTTAACAACCCTGACTGGTCAAACAAAACTATTATGGAAACAGCAATGAAGAATCCTACACCTGAGTGTGACGGTATTCACCCAGAACTTGCCTGGCTGACCGTAGTAAAAAACGAGAGGACGCTACTGACAGGAAAGAAGAACACCACCTGGCGGTAACTATGGAACAGGCCCTTCAGCCTGTCATGCTGTGCTGTACTAATAACTAGTAATTAAATACTGCACTAAACTAATCCTGTCTGCTTACACAATATCCACTTCCCTCCAATCTCTGCACATTCATTTCCCTTCTGAAAGCCTCTGTCGTATTTTCCTCAACCACCAGTCCTGGCAGCACTGTCCAAGTTCCCACTGCTCCCTGCATGCCTCCTTTGAACTTTGAACTTGCCTTGAAAGCAACCCGTACAACACCACACTTTGGCCAGATTAAACACCACCTGTCATTTATCCACCCGAGTTGGACACTGTATTGTCTGACAAGTCGTCAGAGCCAGTGAACTACCACTGGTGTGCATCTCAAATGGCCTCTGACCACCAAGTCTAGCTCCTGGCCTTCACGTGTGGCTGAACTCAGCCCGGTGGAACAGTTAGTACTGACAGAGGGGGCAAAGGCCTTAAAACCAGGGGCTCATCAGTTGTGGTTGGCAACTCACCTAGGAAAAAGGAAAACTCTGACCTCCGCTTCATTGTGGCTATATTCACTCATGGGAGAAGTTACAGGAGTAAAATCTGGAGCTAGAGTCCCGAAGACATTCCTACATTGAGTTCAAAGCTGACAGGCAACTCCTTTGATGCCTCTGGTCTCTGCCGTTGCTTTGGGTTCATCAGATGTGTAAAGAGGGGTAGTCTGCTATGTGGGCAACAGCTTGCTCTCCATATTGCACTTCCCTGGATCGCATATCTAGACAGCTAGGACACAACAGGACCCTGACCAACAGAAGCCTCAATACTGTACACAACACTCTTGATCTTTGTATTCCACATCTTCACCTCAGCCTTTAACCCATACATCACAAACATCTGAGGTCCCAGTATAATCTCTGAGGAACAGACCTCCAGCCAGAATAAATCCCGACCAGTAACTCTTCTACGAGCAAGCTAATTCTCAATTGGAAGTGCCACTTCACCATGGATTCTGAGCCTGTCATTAGGGACATTGTCAAACAAGTTTTGGGCCCCTTTATCTGAGAAAGGATATGTTGGCATTGGCGAGGTACCAGAGGAGGTTCATGAGAATGATTCTAGGAATGAAAGGTTTAATGTAGGAGGAGCATGTGATGTCTCTGGGCCTGTACTTGCTGGACTTTAGAAGAATGAGGGGGATCTGAATGTAAACTATAAATATTGAAAGGCCAAGATAGAGTGGATGTGGAGACAATGTTTCCCGTAGTGGGGGAGTCTAGGACCAGAGGACACAGATTTGAGTGGATGTGGAGATGTTTCCTATAGTGGGGAGTATACATCCTCTGAATAGAACGACATCCCTTTAGAACAGAGATGAGGAGGAATTTCCTTAGCCAGAGGAGGTGAATCTGTTCCAATTCATTGCAATGGATGGCTATGTCAAGCCAAGTCATTGGATATATTTAAAGCAGAGGTTGATAGACTTGATTAGTCGGGGTGTCAAATGTTTTGAGGAGAGGGCAGAAGAATGGAGTTGTGAGGGAATACAAAATAGCCATGGTGGAATGTTGGATAATCTGCTCCTGAGCTTTATGGTGTAAACACAGCTGAACCTTCATCAGCCACCTTCTCAAAACAAAATTGCAGACAGGTTAACAAGACGCAGCGTGCCCTGCACAAAGCCATGCTGACTTGGCTGCCTCACTTGATTTCCAAATGCTCAGTAATCCTCTTGAACAGCTTCCTTACCACTGATGATAAGCTCGCCAGCTCTTAGTTTCCTGTTCTCCCTTACTGAACAATGGAATAACATTAGTGATTCACCAATCCCTGGCTAGCGAAGACCCAAGATTCTTGGTCAAAGCTCCCACAATCTTTATCATCTCTTAATAAACTGGTATATCCAGTGAACCTCCACTGGACCCTCTCCAATGCCAGTACATCTTTTCTTAGATAAGGGTCAGATCACAAGTCCTGGTTATGTGACCACTGACAATCTCTGAAGAGATTTGATAATGGCTGGGGTCACCCATCTTGTAAAGACACTGCCCAGAAGAGGGCAATAACAAGCCACTTATGTAGAGAAATTTTCAAAGAGCAATCATGGCCACAGATAAGACCACAACTATGCGTCACGGAACATGATGGATGAACAATGAGTATTGCATCAGAACTTGTGGCCTTGTTCATCTTTCCATGATCTCACTGTGCTCCGCTCAATTCTTGGGAAATACTGATGCAAAGTATTCATTTAAGAACTCATCAACGTCATATGTTCCTTTATCCTTGAGTGGTCCCTGCTCTCTCCTGAGTAATTCTCTTTATGTATGGATTGCCTTGAAATTCTTTGTAATCTTATTTGCAAAGGGCTTTTCGTGGCCTAATGGTAATGAAACAGATGTAGTTCCCAACCCGACGGTCTGTGAATTAGACAGTATGTTCAAGGTGTTTTGGCCCTAAGCATTGACAGTTTCCCTCTACAGATGCTGCCTGATCTGCTGTTCCTCCAGCATTTTGTGCATGTTGCTCTGGATTTCCAGCATCTGCAGAATCTGTTGTCACTGACTTGGAAAGGCAGACCTGTGTAGTCCCTTTGGTTTTGGAAGGTGGATGTTGAGGATTTGGGGAGCTGGGTAACAGTGATAACAAACCTTTTGGTGGCTGTGAGGCAGATTGCTGATGTGACTGGTCCATTTAACTTGTGATCAGTGGCCACCTTGAGGGTGGTGCCGGCAGGTAGTGCGCCTTTCTGTCATGTGTGGCTGGTGCAATGGGTGCAGCTGTTAGAGCCAAGCCGTTCTCCAAGGAGTTGTTCGTGCTGGATGGGAATAGAGCTGAATGAAAGGTAGCGTGTCCGGTACCATTGGTAATGATAATGAGTGTGGAAAAGTTGTCAGTGAAGCAGCTGAATGCCGGTGAACCGAGAACACTTCTGGTAAACTCCCTCAGAAACGTCCAACAATTTGGGTCATCTTCCTTTAGAGCAGGAGCACCCAACCATTGTTATGCCATGGGCTCCTGCCATTAACTGAGGAGTCTGTGGACCCCGGGATGGGGAACCCTGCTTTCGAGACATAGACAGGTACAACACAGAAACAGGCCCTTCAGCCCATCCAGTATATGCTGAAACATATTCTCATCAAACTGCTCACGGACCATAGCCTTTTAATGCCTCTGCCATCTCTTGAATGTTGAAATCAAGCTCCTATGCACCACTTCCACTGCTTTGTTCAATGTGTGATGCCGCTCAGCTGTGCTTTCCCTCTGCCTATTCTGGAATTCTTTAGTGACAAGTTAGGTTAAGTTCTTGGGTCCAGCTTGAGACCACCTGCAACACTCACAACTCGCTGGAGGAACTCAGCAGGTCCGGCAGCATCCGTGGAAATGATCAGTCAATGTTTCAGGCTGCAACCCTTCGTCAGGACTGTAGAGGGAAGGGGCAGAGGCCCTATAAACAAAGTGGGGGGGAGGGTGGTAAGGAGAAGGCTGGTAGGTTCCAGGTGAAAAACCAGCAAGGGGAAAGATAAAGGGGTAGGGTAGGGGAAGCAGGGAGATGATAGGCAAGAAAGGTGAAGAAGGAATATGGAAAAACACAATGGGTAGTAGAAGGAGGCGGAACCTTGAGGGAGGTGATAGGTAGCTGCAGGAGGGGGCAGAGTGAAATAGGGATAGGGGAGGGAGGGGGAGGGAATTACCGGAAGTTGGAGAATTCTATGTTCATAGCAAGGGGCTGGAGACTACCTAGATGGTATATGAGGTGTTGCTCCTCCAATCTGAGTTTAGCCTCATCCTGGCAGCAGAGGCCATGTATGGATATATCTCAATGGGAATGTGAGGCATATTTGGAGTGAGTGGCTACCGGGAGATCCTGTCTGTTGTGGCGGACAGAGCTTTGTCTGTGCATATCTCCATCAACTCCCCCTCTCCTGTGCACATCTTCATCAACTCCCCCTCTCCTTTGCACATCTCCATCAACTCCCACTTACCTGTGCACATCTCCATCAACTCCCCGTCTCCTGTGCATCTCTCCATCAACTCCACCTCTCTGCACATCTCCATCAACTCCACCTCTCCTCTGCACATCTCCATCAACCTCCCCTCTCCTGTGCACATCTTCACCATCCTCCCCTCTCCTGTGCATATCTCCATCAACTCCCTATCTCCTGTGCACATCTCCGTCAACTCCCTATCTCCTGTGAACATCTTCATCAACTCCCCACTCCTGTGCACATCTCCATCAACTCCCCACCCCTGTGCACATCTCCATCAACTCCCCACTCCTGTGCACATCTACATCAACTCCCTCTCCTGTGCACATCTTCACAACTCCCCCTTCTCCTGTGCACATCTCCACAACTCCCCCCTCTCCTGTGCACATCTCCATCAACACCCCTCTCTTTTGCACATCTCCATCAACTCCCCCTCTCCTGTGCACGTCTCCATCAACTCCCCGTCTCCTGTGCATATCTCAATCAACTGCACCTCTCCTGTGCACATTTCAATCAACTCCAGCTCTCCTGTGCACATTTCAATCAACTCCACCTCTCCATCAACTCCACCTCTCCTCTGCACATCTCCATCAACTCCCCCCTCTCCTGTGCACATCTCCATCGACTCCCCCTCATTGGCACATCTCCATCAACCTCCCCTCTCCTGTGCACATCTCCATCAATTCTCCCTCTCCTGTGCACATCTCCATCAAGTCCCCACTCCTGTGCACATCTCCATCAACTCCCAATCTCCTGTGCACATCTCCATCAACTCCCCCTCTCCTGTGCACATCTCCATCTCCTGTGGACATCTCCAACAACACCCCTCTCCTGTGCACATCTCCATCAACACCCCTCTCCTGTGCACATCTCCATCAACTCACCCTCTCCTGTGCATATCACCATCGACTCCCTGTCTCCTGTGCACATCTCAATCAACTCCCACTCTCCTGTGCACATCTCCATCAACTCCCCACTCCTGTGCACATTTCCATCAACTCCCCCTCTCCTGTGCACATCTTCACCAACCTTCCCTCTCCTGAGCACATCTCCATCAATTCTCCCTCTCCTGTGCACATCTCCATCAACTCCCCACTCCTGTGCACATCTCCATCAACTCCCCCTCTTCTGCGCACATCTTCATGAACTCCACACTCCTGTGCACATCTCCATCAACTCCCCCCCTGTGGACATCTCAATCAACTCCACATCTCCTGTGCACATCTCCATCAACTCCACCTCTCCTCTGAACATCGCCATCAACTCCCCTGTGCTGTTCACATCTCCATCAACTCCCCCTCCCCTGTGCACATCTCCATCAACTCCTCCTCTCCTGAGCACATCTCCATCAACTTCCCGTATCCTGTGCACATTTCCATCAACTCCCCTCTCCTGTGCACATCTCCATCAACTCCCCACTCCTGTGCACGTCTCCATCAACTCCCCCTCTCCGGTGCACATCTCCATCAACTCCCCTCTCCTGTGCACATCTCCATCAACTCCCCTCTCCTGTGCACATCTCCATCAACTCCCCTCTCCTGTGCACATCTCCATCAACTTCCCCTCTCCTGTGCACATCTCCATCAGCTCCCCGTTTCCTGTGCACATCTCCATCAATTCCCCACTCCTGTGCACATCTCCATCAACTCCCCCCTCATGTGCACATCTCCATCAACTACACCTCTCCTGGGCATGTCTTCATCAACTACCTCTCTCCTGGGCACATCTCTTTCAACTCCCCCTCATGTGTTCATCTCTATCAACTCCCCCTCATGTGCACATCCCCATCAACTCCACCTCATGTGCACATTTCCATCAACTCCCCCTCTCCTGTGCACATCCCCATCAACACCCCTCTCCTGTGCACATCCCCATCAACTACCCCTCTCCTGTGCACGTCTCCATCAACCTCTCACTACTGTGCACGTCTCCATCAACTCCCCACTCCCGTGCACGTCTCCATCAACTCCCAGTCCTGTGCACGTCTCCATCAACTCCCCATCTCCTGCGCACATCTGCATCAACACCCCTCTCATGTGCACATCCCCATCAACACCCCCTCTCCTGTGCACATCCCCATCAACTGCCCTCTCCTGCAAACATCCCCATCAACTCCCCACTCCTGTGCACATCTCCATCAACACTCTTCTCCTGTGCACATCTCCATCAACTCCCCACTCCTGTTCACATCTCCATCAACTACCTTTCCTGTGCACGTCCCCATCAACTCCCCCTCTCCTTTGCACATCTCCATCAACTCCCCCTCTCCTGTGCACGTCTCCATCAACTCCCCGTCTCCTGTGCACATCTCAATCAACTCCACCTCTCCTGTGCACATTTCAATCAACTCCAGCCCTCCTGTGCACATCTTCACCAACCTTCCCTCTCCTGAGCACATCTCCATCAATTCTCCCTCTCCTGTGCACATCTCCATCAACTCCCCACTCCTGTGCACATCTCCATCAACTCCCCCTCTTCTGCGCACATCTTCATGAACTCCCCCTATCCTGTGCACATCTCTATCAACTCCCCCTCTCCTGTGCACATCTCTATCAACTCCCACTCTCCTGTGCACACCTCCATCAACTCCCCACTCCTGTGCACATCTCCATCAACTCCCCCCCTGTGGACATCTCAATCAACTCCACCTCTCCTGTGCACATCTCCATCAACTCCACCTCTCCTCTGAACATCGCCATCAACTCCCATGTCCTGTTCACATCTCCATCAACTCCCCCTCCCCTGTGCACATCTCCATCAACTCCTCCTCTCCTGAGCACATCTCCATCAACTTCCTGTATCCTGTGCACATTTCCATCAACTCCCCCTCTCCTGTGCACATCTCCATCAACTCCCCACTCCTGTGCACGTCTCCATCAACTCCCCCTCTCCGGTGCACATTTCCATCAACTCCCCCTCTCCTGTGCACATCTCCATCAACTCCCCACTCCTGTGCACGTCTCCATCAACTCCCCCTCTCCGGTGCACATCTCCATCAACTCCCCTCTCCTGTGCACATCTTCATCAACTACCTCTCTCCTGGGCCCATCTCCATCAACTCCCCCTCATGTGTTCATCTCTATCAACTCCCCCTTATGTGCACATCCTCATGAACTACACCTCATGTGCACATCCCCATCAACACCCCTCTCCTGTGCACATCCCCATCAACTCCCGCTCTCCTGTGCACACCTCCATCAACTCCCCACTCCTGTGCACGTCTCCATCTATTCCCCACTCCTATGCACATCTACATCAACTCATCCTTTCCTGTGCACATCTCCATCAACTCCCCTCTCCTGTGCACATTTCCAACAACTCGCCCTCTCCTGTGTACATCTTCACAATCTTCCCCTCTCCTATGCACACCTCCATCAACTCCGCCTCTCCTGTGCACATCTCCATGAAGTCTCCCTCTCCTGTTCACATCTACATGAACTCCCCCTCTCCTGTGCACATCTTCATGTACAATCCCTCTCCTGTGCACATCTCCATCGACTCCCATTCTCCTGTGCACATTTCCATCAACTCTCATTCTCCTGTGCACATCTCCATCAATTCCCTACTACTGTGCACATCTCCATCAATTCCCCACTCCTGTGCACATCTCCATCAACTGCCCCTCATGTGCACATCTCCATCAACTACTGCTCTCCTGGGCATGTCTCCATCAACTACCCCTCTCCTGGGGATGTCTCCATCAACTCCCCTCTCCTGTGCACGTCTCCATCAACACCCCTCTCCTGTGCACATCTCAATCAACTCCCCCTCTCCTGTGCACATCTCCATGAAGTCTCCATTTCCTGTTCACATCTACATGAACTCCCCCTCTCCTGTGCACATCTTCATGAACAATCCCTCTCCTGTGCACATCTCCATCAACTCCCATTCTCCTGTGCACATCTCCAACAATTCCCTACTACTGTGCACATCTCCATCAATTCCCCACTCCAGTGCACATCTCAATCAACTGCCCCTCATGTGCACATCTCCATCAACTACTGCTCTCCTGGACATGTCTTCATCAACTACCTCTCTCCTGGGCACATCTCTATCAACTCCCCCTCATGTGTTCATCTCTATCAACTCCCCCTCATGTACACATCTCCATCAACTCCCCCTCTCCTGTGCACATCCCCATCAACACCCCTCTCCTGTGCACATCCCCATCAACTACCCCTCTCCTGGGCACGTCTCCATCAACAACCCCTCTCCTGGGCACGTCTCCATCAACTCCCCTCTCCTGTGCACGTCTCCATCAGCACCCCCTCTCCTGTGCACGTCTCCATCAACACCCCATCTCCTGTGCACGTCTCCATCAACACCCCCTCTCCTGTGCACGTCTCCATCATCTCCCCCTCTCCTGTGCACATCTCCATCAACTCCCCCTCTCCTGTGCACATCTCCATCAACTCCCCCTCTCTTGTGCTTATCACCATCAACTCCCCTCTCCTGTGCACATCTCCATCAGCTCCCACTCTCCTGTGCACATCTTCACCATCCTCCCCTCTCCTGTGCACGTCTCCATCAACTGCCCACTCCTGTGCACATCTCCATCAACTACCCACTCCTGTGCACGTCTCCATCAACCTCTCACTACTGTGCACGTCTCCATCAACTCCCCACTCCCGTGCACGTCTCCATCAACTCCCAGTCCTGTGTACGTCTCCATCAACTCCCAAGTCCTGTGCACGTCTCCATCAACTCCCCAGTCCTGTGCCCGTCTCCATCAAGTCCCCCTCTTCTGTGCCCGTCTCCATCAATTCCCCACTCCTGTGCACATCTCCATAAACTGACCCTCATTGGCACATCTCCATCAACTACCCCTCTCCAGGGCATGTTTCCATCAACTACCCCGCTCCTGTGCACACCTCCAACAACACCTCCTCTCCTGTGCACATCTCAATCAACTCCCCCTCTCCTGTGCTTTTCACCATGAACTCCTCTCTCCTGTGCACATCCCCATCAACTCCCCCTATTGTGCACATCTCCATCAACTACACCTCTGCTGGGCACATCTCAATCAACTCCACCTCTCCTGTGCACATCTCCATCAACTCCAGCTCTCCTCTGCACATCGGCATCAACTCCCCTCTCCTGTGCACGTCTCCATCATCTCCTCCTCTCCTGTGTACATCTCCATCAACTCCCCTCTCCTGTGAACATCTCCATCAACTCCCCCTAATGTGCACATCTCCATAAACTATCCCTCTGCTGTGCACATCTCCATCGACTCCCCGTTTCCTGTGCACATCTCCATCAACTGACCATCATGTGCACATCTCCATCAACTACCCCTCTCCTGGGCATGTTTCCATCAACTACCCCGCTCCTGTGCACACCTCCATCAACTCCCCCTCTCCTGTGCACATCTCAATCAACTCCCCCTCTCCTGTGCTTTTCACCATGAACTCCCCTCTCCTGTGAACATCTACATCAACTACCCACTCCTGTGCACATCTCCATCAACTCCTGCTCATGTGCACGTCTCCATCAACTCCCTCTCTCCTGGGCACATCTCCATCAACTCCCCCTCATGTGTTCATCTCTATCAACTCCCCCTCATGTGCACATCTGCATCAACTAACCCTCTCCTGGGCATGTCTTCATCAACTACCCCTCTCCTGGGCATGTCTTCATCAACTACCTCTCTCCTGGGCCCATCTCCATCAACTCCCCCTCATGTGTTCATCTCTATCAACTCCCCCTTATGTGCACATCCTCATGAACTACACCTCATGTGCACATCCCCATCAACTCCCGCTCTCCTGTGCACACCTCCATCAACTCCCCACTCCTGTGCACGTCTCCATCTATTCCCCACTCCTATGCACATCTACATCAACTCATCCTTTCCTGTGCACATCTCCATCAACTCCCCTCTCCTGTGCACATTTCCAACAACTCGCCCTCTCCTGTGTACATCTTCACAATCCTCCCCTCTCCTATGCACACCTCCATCAACTCCACCTCTCCTGTGCACATTTCCATGAAGTCTCCCTCTCCTGTTCACATCTACAAGAACTCCCCCTCTCCTGTGCACATCTTCATGTACAATCCCTCTCCTGTGCACATCTCCATCGACTCCCATTCTCCTGTGCACATTTCCATCAACTCTCATTCTCCTGTGCACATCTCCATCAATTCCCTACTACTGTGCACATCTCCATCAATTCCCCACTCCTGTGCACATCTCCATCAACTGCCCCTCATGTGCACATCTCCATCAACTACTGCTCTCCTGGGCATGTCTCCATCAACTACCCCTCTCCTGGGGATGTCTCCATCAACTCCCCTCTCCTGTGCACGTCTCCATCAACACCCCTCTCCTGTGCACATCTCAATCAACTCCCCCTCTCCTGTGCACATCTCCATGAAGTCTCTGTTTCCTGTTCACATCTACATGAACTCCCCCTCTCCTGTGCACATCTTCATGAACAATCCCTCTCCTGTGCACATCTCCATCAACTCCCATTCTCCTGTGCACATCTCCATCAATTCCCTACTACTGTGCACATCTCCATCAATTCCCCACTCCAGTGCACATCTCAATCAACTGCCCCTCATGTGCACATCTCCATCAACTACTGCTCTCCTGGGCATGTCTCCATCAACTACCCCTCTCCTGGGGACGTCTCCATCAACTCCCCTCTCCTGTGCACGTCTCCATCAACACCCCCTATCGTGTGCACATCTCCATCAACTCCCCGTTTCCTGTGCACATCTCCATCAATTCCCCACTCCTGTGCACATCTCCATCAACTCCCCCCTCATGTGCACATCTCCATCAACTACACCTCTCCTGGACATGTCTTCATCAACTACCTCTCTCCTGGGCACATCTCTATCAACTCCCCCTCATGTGTTCATCTCTATCAACTCCCCCTCATGTGCACATCTCCATCAACTCCCCCTCTCCTGTGCACATCCCCATCAACACCCCTCTCCTGTGCACATCCCCATCAACAACCCCTCTCCTGGGCACGTCTCCATCAACTCCCCTCTCCTGGGCACATCTCCATCAACTCCCCCTCATGTGTTCATCTCTATCAACTCCCCCTCATGTGCACATTCCCATCAACTCCACCTCATGTGCACATCTCCATCAACTGCCCCTCTCCTGTGCACATCCCCATCAACACCCCTCTCCTGTGCACATCCCCATCAACTCCCCCTCTCCGGTGCACATCCCCATCAACTCCCCCTCTCCTGTGCACACCTCCATCAACTCCCCACTCCACTGCACGTCTCCATCTATTCCCCACTCCTATGCACATCTCCATCAACTCATCCTTTCCTGTGCACGTCTCCATCAACTCCCCCTCTCCTGTGCACATCTCCATCAACTCCCCTCTCCTGTGCACATGTCCATCAACTCGCCTTCTCCTGTGTACATCTTCATAATCCTCCCCTCTCCTGTGCACACCTCCATCAACTCCCCCTCTCCTGTGCATATCTCCATGAAGTCTCCCTCTCCTGTTCATATCTACATGAACTCCCCCTCTCCTGTGCACATCTTCATGAACAATCCCTCTCCTGTGCACATCTCCATCGACTCCCATTCTCCTGTGCACATCTCCATCAATTCCCTACTACTGTGCACATTTCCATCAACTCCCCCTCTCCTGTGCACATCTCCATCAACTCCCCACTCCTGTGCACATCTCCATCAACTCCCCTCTCCTATGCACATCTCCATCAACTCCACTCTCCTGTGCACATCTCCATCAACTTCCCCTCTCCTGTGCACCTCTGCATCAACTCACCCTCTCCTGTGCACATCTCCATCAACTCCTCCTTTCCTGTGCACGTCTCCATCAACTCCCCCCTCTCCTGTGCACATCCCCATCAACTCCCCTCTCCTGCCCACATCCCCATCAACTCCCCAGTCCTGTGCACATGTCCATCAACTCCCCCTCTCATGTGCACATCTCCATCAACACCCCTCTCCTGTGCACATCTCCATCAACTCCCCACTCCTGTGCACATCTCCATCAACTACCTTCTCCTGTGCACGTCTCCGTCAACTCCCCGTCTCCTGTGCACATCTGAATCAACTCCAGCTCTCCTGTGCATATATCCATCAACTCCACCTCTCCTGTGCACGTCTCCATTGACTCCCCCTCATGGGCACATCTCCATCAACTCCCCTCTCATGTGCACATCTCCATCAACTCCCCTCTCCTGTGCACATCTCCATCAACTCCCTCTCTCCTGTGCACATCTCCATCAACTTCCCCTGATGTGCACCTCTCCATCAACTACCCCTCTGCTGTGCACATCTCCATCGACTCCCCCTCTCCTGTGCACATCTCCATCAACTCCCCCTAATGTGCACATCTCCATCAACTGCCCCTCTGCTGGGCACATCTCCATCAACTCCCACTCATGTGTTTATCTCTATCAACTCCCCCTATTGTGCACATCCCCATCAACTCCCCCTATTGTGCACATCTCCATCAACTACACCTCTGCTGGGCACATCTCAATCAACTCCACCTCTCCTGTGCACATCTCCATCAACTCCAGCTCTCCTCTGCACATCGGCATCAACTCCCCTCTCCTGTGCACGTCTCCATCATCTCCCCCTCTCCTGTGTACATCTCCATCAACTCCCCTCTCCTGTGAACATCTCCATCAACTCCCCCTAATGTGCACATCTCCATGAACTATCCCTCTGCTGTGCACATCTCCATCGACTCCCCCTAATGTGCAAATCTTCATCAACTCCCCCTCTCCTGTGCACATCAATTCCCCTCTCCTGTGCACATCTTCATGAACTCCCCCTCTCCTGTGAACATCTCCATCAACTCCCCCTAATGTGCACATCTCCATGAACTATCCCTCTGCTGTGCACATCTCCATCGACTCCCCCTAATGTGCACATCTCCATCAACTCCCTCTCTCCTGTGCACATCTCCATCAACTTCCCCTGATGTGCACCTCTCCATCAACTACCCCTCTGCTGTGCACATCTCCATCAACTCCCCGTTTCCTGTGCACATCTCCATCAACTCCCCCTCATGTGCACATCTCCATCAACTACCCCTCTCCTGGGCATGTCTTCATCAACTCCCTCTCTCCTGGGCACATCTCCATCAACTCCCCCTCATGTGTTCATCTCTATCAACTCCCCCTCGTGTGCACATCCCCATCAACTCCACCTCATGTGCACATCCCCATCAACACCCCTCTCCTGTGCACATCCCCATCAACTACCCCTCTCCTGGGCACGTCTCCATCAACCTCCCTCTCCTGTGCATGTCTCCATCAACACCCCCTCTCCTGTGCATGTCTCCATCAACTCCCCCTCTCCTGTGCACATCTCCATCAGCTCCCACTCTCTTGTGCACATCTTCACCATCCTCCCCTCTCCTGTGCACGTCTCCATCAACTGCCCACTCCTGTGCACATCTCCATCAACTACCCACTCCTGTGCACGTCTCCATCAACTCCCCCTCTACTGTGCACGTCTCCATCAACTCCCCACTCCCGTGCACGTCTCCCTCAACTCCCAGTCCTGTGCACGTCTCCATCAACTCCCAAGTCCTGTGCACGTCTCCATCAACTCCCCAGTCCTGTGCCCGTCTCCATCAAGTCCCCTTCTCCTATGCACATCTCCATCAACTCCCCTCTCCTGTGCACATTTCCATCAACTTCCCCTCTCCTGTGCACATCTTCACCATCCTCCCCTCTACTGTGCCCGTCTTCATCAATTCCCCACTCCTGTGCACATCTCCATCAACTGACACTCATGTGCACATCTCCATCAACTCCACCTTTCCTGTGCACGTCTCCATCAACTCCCTCTCTCCTGGGCACATCTCCATCAACTCCCCCTCATGTGTTCATCTCTATCAACTCCCCCTCATGTGCACATCCCCATCAACTCCACCTCATGTGCACATCCCCATCAACACCCCTCTCCTGTGCACATCCTCATCAACTCCCCTCTCCTGTGCACATCCCCATCAACTCCACCTCATGTGCACATCCCCATCAACACCCCTCTCCTGTGCACATCCCCATCAACTCCCCACTCCTGTGCACATCCCCATCAACTACCCCTCTCCTGTGCAAATCTCCATCAACTCCCGCTCTCCTGTGCACGTCTCCATCGACTCCCCCTCTCCTGTGCACATCCTCATCAACACCCCTCTCCTGTGCACATCCCCATCAACTCCCGCTCTCCTGTACACACCTCCATCAACTCCCCACTCCTGTGCACGTCTCCATCTATTCCCCAGTCCTATGCACATCTCCATCAACTCATCCTTTCCTGTGCACATCTCCATCAACTCGCCCTCTCCTGTGTACATCTTCACAATCCTCCCCTCTCCTATGCACACCTCCATCAACTCCCCCTCTCCTGTGCACATCTCCATGAAGTCTCCCTCTCCTGTTCACATCTACATGAACTCCCCCTCTCCTGTGCACATCTTCATGAACAATCCCTCTCCTGTGCACATCTCCATCAACTCCCATTCTCCTGTGCACATCTCCATCAATTCCCCACTCCTGTGCACATCTCCATCAACTGCCCCTCGTGCACATCTCCATCAACTACTGCTCTCCTGGGCATGTCTCCATCAACTACCCCTCTCCTGGGGACGTCTCCATCAACTCCCCTCTCCTGTGCACGTCTCCATCAACACCCCCTCTCCTGTGCACATCTCCATCAACACCCCCTCTCCTGTGCACATCTGCATCAGCTCCCCCTCTCCTGTGCACATCTCCATCAACTCCTCCTTTCCTCTGCACATCTCCATCAGCTCCCCCTCTCCTGTGCACATCTCCATCAGCTCCCCCTCTCCTGTGCACATCTCCATCAACTCCCCCTCTCCTGTGCACATCTCCATCAACTGCCCCTCTCCTGTGAACATCTCCATCAACTCCCGCTCTCCTGTGCACATCTCCATCAACTCCCCCTCTCTTGTGCTTATCGCCATCAACTCCCCTCTCCTGTGCACGTCTCCATCAACTCCCCCTCTCTTGTGCTTATCGCCAACAACTCCCCTCTCCGGTGCACATCTCCATCAGCTCCCACTCTGCAGTCCACATCTTCACCATCCTCCCCTCTCCTGTGCATATCTCCATCAAGTACCCACTCCTGTGCACATCTCCATCAACCTCTCACAACTGTGCACGCCTCCATCAACTCCCAGTCCTATGCTCGTCTCCATCAAGTCCCCCTCTCCTGTGCACATCTCCATCAACTCCCCCTCTCCTGTGCACATTTTCACGAGCCTCCCCTCTCCTGTGCACATTTCCATGAATTCCTCCTCTCCTGTGCACATCTTCATGAACTCCCCCTCTCCTGTGCACATCTCCATCGACTCCCTGTTTCCTGTGCACATCTCCATCAATTCCCCACTCCTGTGCACATCTCCATCAACTCCCCCCTCATGTGCACATCTCCATCAACTACCCCTCTCCTGGGCATGTCTTCATCAACTACCTCTCTCCTGGGCACATCTCCATCAACTCCCCCTCATGTGTTCATCTCTATCAAGTCCCCCTCATGTGCACATCCCCATCAACTCCACCTCGTGCACACCTCCATCAACTCCCCCTCTCCTGTGCACATCCCCATCAACACCCCTCTCCTGTGCACATCCCCATCAACTACCCCTCTCCTGGGCTCGTCTCCATCAACTCCCCTCTCCTGTGCACGTCTCCATCAACACCCCCTCTCCTGTGCACATCTCCATCAACTCCCCCTCTCCTTTGCACATCTCCATCAACTCCCCCTCTCCTGTGCACATCTCCATCAACTCCCCCTCTCTTGTGCTTATCGCCATCAACTCCCCTCTCCTGTGCAGATCTCCATCAGCTCCCACTCTCCTGTGCACATCTTCACCATCCTCCCCTCTCCTGTGCATGTCTCCATCAACTGCCCACTCCTGTGAACGTGTCCCACATCTCCCAGTCCTGCGCACGTCTCCATCAACTCCCAAGTCCTGTGCACGTCTCCATCAACTCCCCAGTCCTGTGCCCGTCTCCATCAAGTCCCCCTCTTCTGTGCCGTCTCCATCAATTCCCCACTCCTGTGCACATCTCCATCAACTGACCATCATGTGCACATCTCCATCAACTACCCCTCTCCTGGGCATGTTTCCATCAACTACCCCGCTCCTGTGCACACCTCCATCAACTCCCCCTCTCCTGTGCACATCTCAATCAACTCCCCCTCTCCTGTGCTTTTCACCATGAACTCCCCTCTCCTGTGCACATCTCCATCAACTACCCACTCCTGTGCACATCTCAATCAACTCCCCCTCTCCTGTGCTTTTCACCATGAACTCCCCTCTCCTGTGCACATCTACATCAACTACCCACTGCTGTGCACATCTCCATCAACTCCTGCTCATGTGTTCATCTCTATCAACTCCCCCTCATGTGCACATCTGCATCAACTAACCCTCTCCTGGGCATGTCTTCATCAACTACCCCTCTCCTGGGCATGTCTTCATCACGTACCTCTCTCCTGGGCCCATCTCCATCAACTCCCCCTCATGTGTTCATCTCTATCAACTCCCCCTTATGTGCACATCCCTATCAACACCCCTCTCCTGTGCACATCCCCATCAACTCCCGCTCTCCTGTGCACACCTCCATCAACTCCCCACTCCTGTGCACGTCTCCATCTATTCCCCACTCCTATGCACATCTACATCAACTCATCCTTTCCTGTGCACATCTCCATCAACTCCCCTCTCCTGTGCACATTTCCATCAACTTGCCCTCTCCTGTGTACATCTTCACAATCCTCCCCTCTCCTATGCACACCTCCATCAACTCCGCCTCTCCTGTGCACATCTCCATGGCCTCCCTCTCCTGTTCACATCTACATGAACTCCCCCTCTCCTGCGCACATCTTCATGTACAATCCCTCTCCTGTGCACATCTCCATCGACTCCCATTCTCCTGTGCACATTTCCATCAACTCTCATTCTCCTGTGCACATCTCCATCAATTCCCTACTACTGTGCACATCTCCATCAATTCCCCACTCCTGTGCACATCTCCATCAACTCCCCCTCATGTGTTCATCTCTATCAACTCCCCCTCATGTGCACATCCCCATCAACTCCACCTCATGTGCACATCCCCATCAACACCCCTCTCATGTGCACATTTCCATCAACTTGCCCTCTCCTGTGTACATCTTCACAATCCTCCCCTCTCCTATGCACACCTCCATCAACTCCGCCTCTCCTGTGCACATCTCCATGAACTCCCCACTCCTGTGCACATCCCCATCAACTCCCCCTCTCCTGTGCAAATCTCCATCAACTCCCGCTCTCCTGTGCACGTCTCCATCGACTCCCCCTCTCCTGTGCACATCCCCATCAACACCCCTCTCCTGTGCACATCCCCATCAACTCCCGCTCTCCTGTGCACACCTCCATCAACTCCCCACTCCTGTGCACGTCTCCATCTATTCCCCAGTCCTATGCACATCTCCATCAACTCATCCTTTCCTGTGCACATCTCCATCAACTCGCCCTCTCCTGTGTACATCTTCACAATCCTCCCCTCTCCTATGCACACCTCCATCAACTCCCCCTCTCCTGTGCACATCTCCATGAAGTCTCCCTCTCCTGTTCACATCTACATGAACTCCCCCTCTCCTGTGCACATCTTCATGAACAATCCCTCTCCAGTGCACATCTCCATCAACTCCCATTCTCCTGTGCACATCTCCATCAATTCCCCCTCTCCTGTGCACATCTCCATCAACTCCCATTCTCCTGTGCACATCTCCATCAATTCCCCACTCCTGTGCACATCTCCATCAACTGCCCCTCGTGCACATCTCCATCAACTACTGCTCTCATGGGCATGTCTCCATCAACTACCCCTCTCCTGGGGACGTCTCCATCAACTCCCCCCTCCTGTGAACATCTCCATCAACTCCCCCCTCCTGTGAACATCTCCATCAACTCCCGCTCTCCTGTGCACATCTCCATCAACTCCCCCTCTCTTGTGCTTATCGCCATCAACTCCCCTCTCCTGTGCACGTCTCCATCAACTCCCCCTCTCTTGTGCTTATCGCCAACAACTCCCCTCTCCGGTGCACATCTCCATCAGCTCCCACTCTGCAGTCCACATCTTCACCATCCTCCCCTCTCCTGTGCACATCTCCATCAAGTACCCACTCCTGTGCACGTCTCCATCAACCTCTCACAACTGTGCACGTCTCCATCAACTCCCAGTCCTATGCACGTCTCCATCAAGTCCCCCTCTCCTGTGCACATCTCCATGAATTCCCACTCTCCTGTGCACATCAACTCCCCCTCTCTTGTGCTTATCGCCATCAACTCCCCTCTCCTGTGCACATCAACTCCCCCTCTCCTGTGCACATTTTCACGAGCCTCCCCTCTCCTGTGCACATTTCCATGAATTCCTCCTCTCCTGTGCACATCTTCATGAACTCTCCCTCTCCTGTGCACATCTCCATCGAGTCCCCGTTTCCTGTGCACATCTCCATCAATTCCCCACTCCTGTGCACATCTCCATCAACTCCCCCCTCATGTGCACATCTCCATCAACTACCCCTCTCCTGGGCATGTCTTCATCAACTACCTCTCTCCTGGGCACATCTCCATCAACTCCCCCTCATGTGTTCATCTCTATCAAGTCACCCTCATGTGCACATCCCCATCAACTCCACCTCATGTGCACATCTCCATCAACTCCCCCTCTCCTGTGCACATCCCCATCAACACCCCTCTCCTGTGCACATCCCCATCAACTACCCCTCTCCTGGGCACGTCTCCATCAACAACCCCTCTCCTGGGCTCGTCTCCATCAACTCCCCTCTCCTGTGCACGTCTCCATCAACACCCCCTCTCCTTTGCACATCTCCATCAACTCCCCCTCTCCTGTGCACATCTACATCAACTCCCCCTCTCTTGTGCTTATCGCCATCAACTCCCCTCTCCTGTGCAGATCTCCATCAGCTCCCACTCTCCTGTGCACATCTTCACCATCCTCCCCTCTCCTGTGCACGTCTCCATCAACTGCCCACTCCTGTGCACGTGTCCCACATCTCCCAGTCCTGTGCACGTCTCCATCAACTCCCAAGTCCTGTGCACGTCTCCATCAACTCCCCAGTCCTGTGCCCGTCTCCATCAAGTCCCCCTCTTCTGTGCCGTCTCCATCAATTCCCCACTCCTGTGCACATCTCCATCAACTGACCATCATGTGCACATCTCCATCAACTACCCATCTCCTGGGCATGTTTCCATCAACTACCCCGCTCCTGTGCACACCTCCATCAACTCCCCCTCTCCTGTGCACATCTCAATCAACTCCCCCTCTCCTGTGCTTTTCACCATGAACTCCCCTCTCCTGTGAACATCTACATCAACTACCCACTCCTGTGCAGATCTCCATCAACTCCTGCTCATGTGCACGTCTCCATCAACTCCCTCTCTCCTGGGCACATCTCTATCAACTCCCCCTCATGTGTTCATCTCTATCAACTCCCCCTCATGTGCACATCTGCATCAACTAACCCTCTCCTGGGCATGTCTTCATCAACTACCCCTCTCCTGGGCATGTCTTCATCAACTACCTCTCTCCTGGGCCCATCTCCATCAACTCCCCCTCATGTGTTCATCTCTATCAACTCCCCCTTATGTGCACATCCTCATGAACTACACCTCATGTGCACATCCCCATCAACACCCCTCTCCTGTGCACACCTCCATCAACTCCCCACTCCTGTGCACGTCTCCATCTATTCCCCACTCCTATGCACATCTACATCAACTCATCCTTTCCTGTGCACATCTCCATCAACTCCCCTCTCCTGTGCACATTTCCATCAACTCGCCCTCTCCTGTGTACATCTTCACAATCCTCCCCTCTCCTATGCACACCTCCATCAACTCCGCCTCTCCTGTGCACATCTCCATGAAGTCTCCCTCTCCTGTTCACAGCTACATGAACTCTCCCTCTCCTGTGCACATCTTCATGTACAATCCCTCTCCTGTGCACATCTCCATCGACTCCCATTCTCCTGTGCACATTTCCATCAACTCTCATTCTCCTGTGCACATCTCCATCAATTCCCTACTACTGTGCACATCTCCGTCAATTCCCCACTCCTGTGCACATCTCCATCAACTGCCCCTCATGTGCACATCTCCATCAACTACTGCTCTGCTGGGCATGTCTCCATCAACTACACCTCTCCTGGGGACGTCTCCATCAACTCCCCTTTCCTGTGCACGTCTCCATCAACACCCCTCTCCTGTGCACATCTCCATCAACTCCCCCTCTCCTGTGCACATCTCCATGAAGTCTCCGTCACCTGTTCACATCTACATGAACTCCCCCTCTCCTGTGCACATCTTCATGAACAATCCCTCTCCTGTGCACATCTCCATCAACTCCCATTCTCCTGTGCACATTTCCATCAATTCCCTACTACTGTGCACATCTCCATCAATTCCCCACTCCTGGGCATGTCTCCATCAACTGCCCCTCATGTGCACATCTCCATCAACACCCCGTATCGTGTGCACATCTCCATCAACACCCCCTCTCCTGTGCACATCTCCATCAACTCCCCACTCCTGTGCATGTCTCCATCAACTCCCCCTCTCCTGTGCACATCTCCATCAACTCCCCCTCTCCTGTGCACATCTCCATCAACTCCCCCTCTCCTGTGCACATCTCCATCAACTCCCCCTCTCCTATGCACATCTCCATCAACTCCCCCTCTCCTATGCACATCTCCATCAACTCCCCCTCTCCTGTGCACATCTCCATCAACTCCCCCTCTCTTGTGCTTATCGCCATCAACTCCCCTCTCCTGTGCACACCTCCATCAACAACCCCTACCCTGTGCACATCTCCATCAACACCCCCTCTCCTGTGCACATCTCCATCAACTCCCCCTCTCTTGTGCTTATCGCCATCAACTCCCCTCTCCGGTGCACATCACCATCAGCTCCCACTCTCCAGTCCACATCTTCACTATCCTCCCCTCCCCTGTGCACGTCTCCATCAACTCCCCACTCCTGTGCACGTCTCCATCAACTCCCAGTCCTGTGCACGTCTCCATCAACTCCCAGTCCTGTGCACGTCTCCATCAACTCCCCAGTCCTGTGCCCGTCTCCATCAAGTCCCCCTCTCCTGTGCACATCTCCATCAACTCCCCCTCTCCTGTGCACATCTCCATCAACTCTCCCTCTCCTGTGCACATCTCCATCAACTCTCCCTCTCCTGTGCACATCTCCATCAACTCCCCCCTCTCCTGTGCACATCTCCATCAACTCCCCCTCTCCTGTGCACATCTCCATCAACTCTCCCTCTCCTGTGCACATCTCCATCAACTCTCCCTCTCCTGTGCACATCTCCATCAACTCCCCCCTCTCCTGTGTACATCTCCATCAACACCCCCTCTCCTGTGCACATCTCCATCAGCTCCCACTCTCCAGTCCACATCTTCATGATCCTCCCCTCTCCTGTGGACGTCTCCATCAACTCCCCACTCCTGTGCACGTCTCCATCAACTCCCGCTCATGTGCACGTCTCCATCAACCTCTCATTACTGTGCTCGTCTCCATCAACTCCCCACTCCCGTGCACGTGTCCCTCAACTCCCAGGCCTGTGCACGTCTCCATCAACTCCCAAGTCCTGTGCACGTCTCCATCAACTCCCCAGTCCTGTGCCCGTCTCCATCAAGACCCCTCTTCTGTGCCCGTCTCCATCAATTCCCCACTCCTGTGCACATCTCCATCAACTACACCTCTCCCCTGGGCATGTCTTCATCAACTACCTCTCTCCTGGGCACATCTCCATCAACTCCCCCTCATGTGTTCATCTCTATCAAGTCCCCCTCATGTGCACATCCCCATCAACTCCCCCTCATGTGCACATCTCCATCAACTCCCCCTCTCCTGTGCACATCCCCATCAACACCCCTCTCCTGTGCACATCCCCATCAACTCCCGCTCTCCTGTGCACACCTCCATCAACTCCCCACTCCTGTGCACGTCTCCATCTATTCCCCACTCCTATGCACATCTACATCAACTCATCCTTTCCTGTGCACATCTCCATCAACTCCCCTCTCCTGTGCACATTTCCATCAACTCGCCCTATCCTGTGTACATCTTCACAATCCTCCCCTCTCCTATGCACACCTCCATCAACTCCGCCTCTCCTGTGCACATCTCCATGAAGTCTCCCTCTCCTGTTCACATCTACATGAACTCCCCCTCTCCTGTGCACATCTTCATGTACAATCCCTCTCCTGTGCACATCTCCATCGACTCCCATTCTCCTGTGCACATTTCCATCAACTCTCATTCTCCTGTGCACATCTCCATCAGTTCCCTACTACTGTGCACATCTCCATCAATTCCCCACTCCTGTGCACATCTCCATCAACTGCCCCTCATGTGCACATCTCCATCAACTACTGCTCTGCTGGGCATGTCTCCATCAACTACACCTCTCCTGGGGACGTCTCCATCAACTCCCCTCTCCTGTGCACGTCTCCATCAACACCCCTCTCCTGTGCACATCTCCATCAACTCCCCCTCTCCTGTGCACATCTCCATGAAGTCTCCGTCACCTGTTCACATCTACATGAACTCCCCCTCTCCTGTGCACATCTTCATGAACAATCCCTCTCCTGTGCACATCTCCATCAACTCCCATTCTCCTGTGCACATTTCCATCAATTCCCTACTACTGTGCACATCTCCATCAATTCCCCACTCCTGTGCACATCTCAATCAACTGCCCCTCATGTGCACATCTCCATCAACTACTGCTCTCCTGGGCATGTCTCCATCAACTCCCCTCTCCTGTGCACGTCTCCATCAACACCCCGTATCGTGTGCACATCTCCATCAACACCCCCTCTCCTGTGCACATCTCCATCAACTCCCCACTCCTGTGCATGTCTCCATCAACTCCCCCTCTCCTGTGCACATCTCCATCAACTCCCCCTCTCCTGTGCACATCTCCATCAACTCCCCCTCTCCTGTGCACATCTCCATCAACTCCCCCTCTCCTGTGCACATCTCCATCAACTCCCCCTCTCCTATGCACATCTCCATCAACTCCCCCTCTCCTATGCACATCTCCATCAACTCCCCCTCTCCTGTGCACATCTCCATCAACTCCCCCTCTCTTGTGCTTATCGCCATCAACTCCCCTCTCCTGTGCACACCTCCATCAACAACCCCTACCCTGTGCACATCTCCATCAACACCCCCTCTCCTGTGCACATCTCCATCAACTCCCCCTCTCTTGTGCTTATCGCCATCAACTCCCCTCTCCGGTGCACATCTCCATCAGCTCCCACTCTCCAGTCCACATCTTCACTATCCTCCCCTCTCCTGTGCACGTCTCCATCAACTCCCCACTCCTGTGCACGTCTCCATCAACTCCCAGTCCTGTGCACGTCTCCATCAACTCCCCAGTCCTGTGCCCGTCTCCATCAAGTCCCCCTCTCCTGTGCACATCTCCATCAACTCCCCCTCTCCTGTGCACATCTCCATCAACTCTCCCTCTCCTGTGCACATCTCCATCAACTCCCCCCTCTCCTGTGTACATCTCCATCAACACCCCCTCTCCTGTGCACATCTCCATCAACTCCCCCTCTTTTGTGCTTATCGCCATCAACTCCCCTCTCCGGTGCACATCTCCATCAGCTCCCACTCTCCAGTCCACATCTTCATGATCCTCCCCTCTCCTGTGGACGTCTCCATCAACTCCCCACTCCTGTGCACGTCTCCATCAACTCCCGCTCATGTGCACGTCTCCATCAACCTCTCATTACTGTGCTCGTCTCCATCAACTCCCCACTCCCGTGCACGTGTCCCTCAACTCCCAGGCCTGTGCACGTCTCCATCAACTCCCAAGTCCTGTGCACGTCTCCATCAACTCCCCAGTCCTGTGCCCGTCTCCATCAAGACCCCTCTTCTGTGCCCGTCTCCATCAATTCCCCACTCCTGTGCACATCTCCATCAACTGACCCTCATGTGCACATCTCCATCAACTACCCCTCTCCTGGAAAAGTTTCCATCAACTCCCCCTCTCCTGTGCACATCTCAACCAACTTCCCCTCTCCTGTGCTTTTCACCATGAACTCCCCTCTCCTGTGCACATCTCCATCAACTCCCCCTCTCCTATGCACATCTCCATCAACTCCCCCTCTCCTGTGCACATCTCCATCAACTCCCCCTCTCCTGTGCACATCTCCATCAACTCCCCCTCTCTTGTGCTTATCGCCATCAACTCCCCTCTCCTGTGCAGATCTCCATCAGCTCCCACTCTCCTGTGCACATCTTCACCATCCTCCCCTCTCCTGTGCACGTCTCCATCAACTGCCCACTCCTGTGCACGTGTCCCTCATCTCCCAGTCCTGTGCACGTCTCCATCAACTCCCAAGTCCTGTGCACGTCTCCATCAACTCCCCAGTCCTGTGCCCGTCTCCATCAAGTCCCCCTCTTCTGTGCCGTCTCCATCAATTCCCCACTCCTGTGCACATCTCCATCAACTGACCATCATGTGCACATCTCCATCAACTACCCCTCTCCTGGGCATGTTTCCATCAACTACCCCGCTCCTGTGCACACCTCCATCAACTCCCCCTCTCCTGTGCACATCTCAATCAACTCCCCCTCTCCTGTGCTTTTCACCATGAACTCCACTCTCCTGTGCACATCTACATCAACTACCCACTCCTGTGCACATCTCCATCAACTCCTGCTCATGTGCACGTCTCCATCAACTCCCTCTCTCCTGGGCACATCTCCATCAACTCCTCCTCATGTGTTCATCTCTATCAACTCCCCCTCATGTGCACATCTTCATCAACTAACCCTCTCCTGGGCATGTCTTCATCAACTACCTCTCTCCTGGGCCCATCTCCATCAACTCCCCCTCATGTGTTCATCTCTATCAACTCCCCCTTATGTGCACATCCTCATGAGCTACACCTCATGTGCACATCCCCATCAACACCCCTCTCCTGTGCACATCCCCATCAACTCCCGCTCTCCTGTGCACACTTCCATCAACTCCCCACTCCTGTGCACGTCTCCATCTATTCCCCACTCCTATGCACATCTACATCAACTCGTCCTTTCCTGTGCACATCTCCATCAACTCCCCTCTCCTGTGCACATTTCCATCAACTCGCCCTCTCCTGTGTACATCTTCACAATCCTCCCCTCTCCTATGCACACCTCCATCAACTCCGCCTCTCCTGTGCACATCTCCATGAAGTCTCCCTCTCCTGTTCACATCTACATGAACTCCCCCTCTCCTGTGCACATCTTCATGTACAATCCCTCTCCTGTGCACATCTCCATCGACTCCCATTCTCCTGTGCACATTTCCATCAACTCTCATTCTGCTGTGCACATCTCCATCAATTCCCTACTACTGTGCACATCTCCATCAATTCCCCACTCCTGTGCACATCTCCATCAACTGCCCCTCATGTGCACATCTCCATCAACTACTGCTCTCCTGGGCATGTCTCCATCAACTACCCCTCTCCTGGGGACATCTCCATCAACTCCCCTCTCCTGTGCACGTCTCCATCAACTCCCCTCTCCTGTGCACGTCTCCATCAACACCCCTCTCCTGTGCACATCTCCAT
The DNA here is from genome assembly GCF_030028105.1 of Mobula birostris. Classification (NCBI taxonomy): domain Eukaryota; kingdom Metazoa; phylum Chordata; class Chondrichthyes; order Myliobatiformes; family Myliobatidae; genus Mobula; species Mobula birostris. The sequence continues at coordinate 41,130,120 of NC_092397.1, forward strand.
CAACTCCCCCTCTCCTGTGCACATCTCCATCAACTCCCATTCTCCTGTGCACATCTCCATCAATTCCCTACTACTGTGCACATCTCCATCAATTCCCCACTCCTGTGCACATCTCAATCAACTGCCCCTCATGTGCACATCCCCATCAACTCCCCCTCTCCTGTGCACATCTCCATCAACTCCCCCTCTCCTGTGCACATCTCCATCAACTCCCCCTCTCCTGTGCACATCTCCATCAACTCCCCCTCTCCTATGCACATCTCCATCAACTCCCCCTCTCCTGTGCACATCTCCATCAACTCCCCCTCTCTTGTGCTTATCGCCATCAACTCCCCTCTCCTGTGCACACCTCCATCAACAACCCCTACCCTGTGCACATCTCCATCAACACCCCCTATCCTGTGCACATCTCCATCAACACCCCCTCTCCTGTGCACATCTCCATCAACTCCCCTCTCCTGTGCACGTCTACATCAACTCCCCACTCCTCTGCACATCTCCATCAACTCCCCACTCCTGTGCACGTCTCCATCAACTCCCAGTCCTGTGCACGTCTCCATCAACTCCCCAGTCCTGTGCCCGTCTCCATCAACTCCCCCTCTCCTGTGCACATCTCCATCAACTCCCCCTCTCCTGTGCACATCTCCATCAACTCCCCCCTCTCCTGTGTACATCTCCATCAACACCCCCTCTCCTGTGCACATCTCCATCAACTCCCCCTCTTTTGTGCTTATCGCCATAAACTCCCCTCTCCGGTGCACATCTCCATCAGCTCCCACTCTCCAGTCCACATCTTCACGATCCTCCCCTCTCCTGTGGACGTCTCCATCAACTCCCCACTCCTGTGCACGTCTCCATCAACTCCCGCTCATGTGCACGTCTCCATCAACCTCTCATTACTGTGCTCGTCTCCATCAACTCCCCACTCCCGTGCACGTGTCCCTCAACTCCCAGGCCTGTGCACGTCTCCATCAACTCCCAAGTCCTGTGCACGTCTCCATCAACTCCCCAGTCCTGTGCCCGTCTCCATCAACTGACCCTCATGTGCACATCTCCATCAACTCCCCCTCTCCTGTGCACATCTCTATCAACTCCCCCTCTCTTGTGCTTATCGCCATCATCTCCCCTCTCCTGTGCACACCTCCATCAACAACCCCTACTCTGTGCACATCTCCATCAACACCCCCTCTCCTGTGCACATCTCCATCAGCTCCCACTCTCCAGTCCACATCTTCACTATCCTCCCCGCTCCTGTGCCCGTCTCCATTAACTCCCCTCTCCTGTGTACATCTCCATCAACTACCCACTCCTGTGCACGTCTCCATCAACCTCTCACAACTGTGCACGTCTCCATCAACTCCCCACTCCTGTGCACGTCTCCATCAACTCCCAGTCCTGTGCACGTCTCCATCAACTCCCCAGTCCTGTGCACATCTCAATCAACTCCCCCTCTCCTGTGCTTTTCACCATGAACTCCCCTCTCCTGTGCACATCTCCATCAACTACCCGCTCCTGTGCACGTCTGCATCAACTCCCCAGTCCTGTGCACATCTCCATCAACTCTCGCTCATGTGCACATCTCCATCAACTCCTCCTTGCCTGTGCACGTCTCCATCAACTCGCTCTCTCATGGGCACATCTCCAACAACTCCCCTTCATGTGTTCATCTCTATCAACTCCCCCTCATGTGCACATCTGCATCAACTACCCCTCTCCTGGGGACGTGTCTATCAACTCCCCTCTCCTGTGCACGTCTCCATCAACACCCCCTCTCCTGTGCACGTCTCCATCAACACCCCCTCTCCTGTGCACATCTCCATCAACCTCCCCTCATGTGTTCATCTCTATCAACTTCCCCTCATGTGCACATCTGCATCAACTAACCCTCTCCTGGGCATGTCTTCATCAACTACCCCTCTCCTGGGCATGTCTTCATCAACTACCTCTCTCCTGGGCCCATCTCCATCAACTCCCCCTCATGTGTTCATCTCTATCAACTCCCCCTCGTGCACATCCCCATGAACTCCACCTCATGTGCACATCCCCATCAACACCCCTCTCCTGTGCACATCCCCATCAACTCCCCCTCTCCTGTGCACACCTCCATCAACTCCCCACTCCAGTGCACGTCTCCATCTATTCCCCACTCTTATGCACATCTCCATCAACTCATCCTTTCCTGTGCACGTCTCCATCAACTCCCCAGTCCTGTGCACGTCTCCATCAACTCCCCAGTCCTGTGCACATCTCCATCAACTCCCCTCTCCTGTGCCCATCTCCATCGACCTCCCCTCATGTTCATCTCCATCAACTCCCCTGATGTGCATATCCCCATCATCTCCCGCTCTCCTGTGCACATCTGCATCAACACCCCACTCCTGTGCATGTCTCCATCAACTCTCCAATCCTATGCACATCTCCATCAACTCCCCCTCCACTGTGCACATCTCCATCAACCTCCCCTCTCCTGTGCAAGTCTCCATCAACTTCCCCTCTCCTGTGCACATCTCCATCAACTCACCATCTCCTGTGCACGTCTCCGTCAAATCTCCGTCTCCTGTGCACATCTGAATGAACTCCAGCTCTCCTGTGCACATATCAATCAACTCCACCTCTCCTGTGCTAATCTCCATCAACTCCACCTCTCCTCTGCACATCTCTATCGACTCCCCCTCATGGGCACATCTCTATCAACCTCCCCTCTCCTGTGCACATCTTCACCATCCTCCCCTCTCCTGTGCATATCTCCATCAACTCCCAACTCCTGTGCACATCTCCATCAACTCCACCACTCCTCTGCAGAACTCCATCAACACACACTCACCTGTGAACATCTTCACAAGCCTCCCCTCTCCTGTGCACATCTCCATCAACTCCCCTTCTCCTGTGCACATCTCCATCAGCTCCCTCTCTCCTGTGAACATCTTCCCCAGCCTCCCCTCTCCTGTGAACATCTTCCCCAGCCTCCCCTCTCCTGTGCACATCTCCATCAACTCCCCTCTCCTGTGCACATCTCCATCAACTTCCTCTCGCCTCTGAACATCTTCACCAGCTTCCCCTCTCCTTTGCACATCTCCATCAACTCCCCATCTCCTGTGCAGATCTCGATCGACTCCCCCTCATGGGCACATCTCCATCAACCTCCCGTGTCCTGTGCACGTCTCCATCAACTCCCCTTCTCCTGTAACATCTCCATCAATTGTCCCTCTTCTGTGCACGTCTCCATCAACTCCCCCTCTCCTGTGGACACATCTCCATCCAACTCCCCTTCTCCTGTGCACATCTCCATCAACTCCCCTTCTCCTGTGCACATCTCCATCAACTCCCCATCTCCTGTGCAGATCTCGATCGACTCCCCCTCATGGGCACATCTCCATCAACCTCCCGTGTCCGGTGCACATCTCCATCAATTCTCCCTTTCCTGTGCACGTCTCCATCAACACCCCCTCTGCTGTCCACAGCTGCATGAACTCCCCCACTCCTGCGCACATCCTCATGAACTCCCCCTGTCCTGTGCACATCTCTATCAACTCCCCCTCTCCTCTGCACACCTCCATCAACTCCCCCCCCCCTTTGTGCAGATCTCAATCAACTCCCCCTGTCCTGTGCACATCTCTATCAACTCCCCCTCTCCCGTGAACATCTCCATGACCTCCCCCTCTCCTGTGCAGATCTCCATGAATTCCCACTCTCCTGTACGCATCTTTATGAACTCCTCCCCTACTGTGCACGTCTCCATCGACTCCCCCTCTCCTGTGCACATCTCCATCAATTCCCCACTCCTGTGCACATCTCCATTGACTCCCCCTAATGTGCACATCTCCATCAACTCCCCCTAATGTGCACATCTGCATCAACTACCCCTCTGCTGGGCATGTCTTCATCAACTACACCTCTGCTGGGCACATCTCCATCAACTCACCCTCTGCTGGGCACATCTCCATCAACTCACCCTCATGTGTTCATCTCTATCAACTCCCCCTCATGTGCGCATCCCCGTCAACTCCCCCACATGTGCACATCCCCATCAACTCCCCCTCTCCTGTGCACATCCCCATCAACTCCCCTCTCCTGTGCACATCCCCATCAACTCCCCCTCTCCTGTGCACACCTCCATCAACTCCGCAATCCTGTGCATGTCTCCATCTACTCCCCACTCCTATGCACATCTCCATCAACTCCTACTTTCCTGTGCACATCTCCATCGACACCGCCTCTCCTGTGCACATCTCCATCAACTCGCCTCTCCGGTGCAATTCTCCAGCAATTCTCACTGTTCTGTGCATGTCTCCATCAACTCCCCCTCCCTTGTGCACATCTCCATGAACTCCCCGTCTCCTGTGCAGATCTGCAGCAGCCTCCCCCTCTCCTGTGCACATCCTCATCAACTCCCCCTCTCTTGTGCATATCTCCATCAACTCCCCCTCTCCTGTGCTAATCTCCATCAACTCCCCCTCTCCTGTGCACGTCTCCATCAACTCCCCCTCTGCTGTGCACATCTCCATCAACTCCCCTCTCCTGTGCCCGTCTCCATCAACCTCCCCTCATGTGTTCATCTCCATCAACTCCCCCTCATGTGCAGATCTCAATCAACTCCCCGTCCCCTGTGCACATCCCCACCATCTCCCGCTCTCCTGTGCACATCTCCATCAACACCCCACTCCTGTGCACATCTCCATCTACTCTCCATCTACTGTGCAGATCTCCATCAACCCTTCCTTTCCTGTGCACGTCTCCATCAACTCCCCCTCTCCTGTGGACACATCTCCATCCAACTTCCCTTCTCCAGTGCACATCTCCATCAAGTCCCCACTCCTGTGTATATCTCCATCAACTCGCCCTCTCCTTTTGACAACTCCATCAACTCCCCCTCTCCTGTGCACATCTCGATCAACTCCCCCTCTCCTGTGCACATCTCGATCAACTCCCCCTCTCCTGTGCACACCTCCATCAACTCCCCCCGTGTGCACATCTCAATCAACTCCCCCTCTCCTGTGAACATCTCCAGCAGCCTCCCCTCTCCTGTGCACATCTCCATCAACTCCCCCTCTCCTGTGCACATCTCCATGAATTCCCACTCTCCTGTGCACACCTCCATCAACTCCCCCTCTCCTGTGCATATCCCCATCAACACCCCTCTTCTGTGCACGTGTCCATTAACTCCCCAGTCCTGTGCACGTCTCCATCAACTCCCCAGTCCTGTGCACGTCTCCATTAACTCCCCAGTCCTGTGCACGTCTCCATCAACTCCCCTCTCCTGTGCCCGTCTCCATCGACCTCCCCTCATGTGTTCATCTCCATCAACTCCCCCTGATGTGCACATCCCCATCATCTCCCGCTCTCCTGTGCACATCTGCATCAACACCCCACTCCTGTGCATATCTCCATCAACTACCCAATCCTATGCACATCTCCATCAACTCCTCCTTTCCTGTGCACATCTCCATCAACTCCCCCTCCACTGTGCACATCTCCATCAACCTCCCTTCTCCTGTGCACGTCTCCATCAACTTCCCCTCTCCTGTGCACATCTCCATCAACTCCCCACTCCTGTGCACATCTCCATCAACTACCTTCTCCTGTGCACGTCCCCATCAACTCCCCCTCCTCTTTTCACATCTCCATCAACTCACCATCTCCTGTGCACGTCTCCGTAAAATCTCCGTCTCCTGTGCACATCTGAATGAACTCCAGCTCTCCTGTGCACATATCAATCAACTCCACCTCTCCTGTGCTCATCTCCATCAACTCCACCTCTCCTCTGCACATCTCCATCGACTCCCCCTCATGGGCACATCTCTATCAACCTCCCCTCTCCTGTGCACATCTTCACCATCCTCCCCTCTCCTGTGCATATCTCCATCAACTCCCAACTCCTGTGCACATCTCCATCAGCACCACCCCCGTGTACATCTCAATCAACTCCACCACTCCTCTGCAGAACTCCATCAACACACACTCACCTGTGAACATCTTCACAAGCCTCCCCTCTCCTGTGCACATCTCCATCAACTCCCCCTCTCCTGTGCACATCTCCATCAGCTCCCTCTCTCCTGTGAACATCTTCCCCAGCCTCCCCTCTCCTGTGAACAACTTCCCCAGCCTCCCCTCTCCTGTGCACATCTCCATCAACTCCCCCTCTCCTGTGCACATCTCCATCAACTTCCTCTCGCCTCTGAACATCTTCACCAGCTTCCCCTCTCCTTTGCACATCTCCATCAACTCCCCCTCTCTTGTGCAGATCTCCATGAATTCCCACTCTCCTGCGAACATCTTCATGAACTCCTCCTCTGCTGTGCACATCTCCATCAACTCACCCTCATGTGTTCATCGTTATCAACTCCCCCTCATGTGCACATCCCCATCAACTCGCACTCTCCTGTGCACATTCCATCAACTCCCACCCTCCTGTGCAAATCCCCATCAACTCCCCCTCTCCTGTGCACACCTCCATCATCTCATCCCTCTCCTGTGCACATCTCCATCAACTCCCCCTCTCCTGTGCACATCTCCATCGACTCCCCCTCTCCTGTGCACATCTCCATCGACTCCCCCTCTCCTGTGCACATCTCCATCGACTCCCCCTCTCCTGTGCACATCTCCATCGACTCCCCCGCTCCTGTGCAGATCTCCATCAACACCCTACTCCTGTGCACGTCTCCATCAACTCCCCACTCCTATGCACATCTCCATCAACTCCTCCTTTCCTGTGCACATCTCCATCTACTCTCCATCTACTGTGCAGATCTCCATCAACCCTTCCTTTCCTGTGCACGTCTCCATCAACTCCTCTTCTCCTCTAACATCTCCATCAATTGTCCCTCTTCTGTGCACGTCTCCATCAACTCCCCCTCTCCTGTGGACACATCTCCATCCAACTCCCCTTCTCCAGTGCACATCTCCATCAAGTCCCCACTCCTGTGTATATCTCCATCAACTCGCCCTCTCCTTTTGACAACTCCATCAACTCCCCCTCTCCTGTGCACATCTCGATCAACTCCCCCTCTCCTGTGCACATCTTCATGAACTCCCCCTCTCCTGCGCACATCTTCATGAACTCTCCCTGTCCTGTGCATATCTCTATCAACTCCCCCTCTCCTCTGCACACCTCCATCAACTCCCCCCGTGTGCACATCTCAATCAACTCCACCTCTCCTGTGCACATCTCCATCAACTCCCGTCTCCTGTGCACGTCTCCATCATCTCTCCCTCTCCTGTGCTCATCTCCATCAACTCCCCTCTCCTGTGCTCATCTCCATCAACTCCCCCTCTCCTGTGCACATCTCCATCAACTCCCCCTCTCCAGTGAACATCTTCAGCAGCCTCCTCTCTCCTGTGCACATCTCCATCAACTTCCCCTCTCCTGTGCACATCTCCATGAATTCCCACTGTCCTGTGCACATCTTCATGAACTCCCCCTCTGCTGTGCATATCTCCATCGACTCTCCCTCTCCTCTCCCTCTCCTCTCCACATCTCCATCAATTCCCCACTCCTGTGCACATCTCCATCAACTCCCCCTAATGTGCACATCTCCATCAACTACCCCTTTGCTGGGCATGTCTTCATCAACTACCCCTCTGCTGGGCACATCCCCATCAAGTCCCCCTCATGTGCACATCGCCATCAACTCCCCCTCATGTGCACATCCCCATCAACACCCCCTCTCCTGTACACATACCCATCAACTCCCCCTCTCCTGTGCACACCTCCATCAACCCCGCAATCCTGTGCACGTCTCCATCTACTCCCCTCTCCTGAGCATTTCTCCATCGACTCCGCCTCTCCTGTCCACATCTTTATCAATTCCACAGTCCTGTGCACATCTCCATCAACTCCCCCTCATGTGCACATCTCCATCAACTCCCCCTCATGTGCACATCTCCATCAACTAACCCGCTCCTGGGCATTTCTCCAACAACTACCCCTCTCCTGGGCACATGTCCATCAACTCGCCTCTCCGGTGCTCTTCTCCATCAACTCTCCATCTCCTGTGCACATCTCCATCAACTCCCCCTCTCCTGTGCACATCTCCATCAACTCCAACACTCCTGTGTACATCTCCATCAACTCCCCCTCTCCTGTGCACTTCTCATCAACTCCCCCTCTCCTGTGCACAACTCCATCAACTACCCTTCTCCTGTGCTTATCTCCATCAACTCCCCCTCTCCTGTTCTTATCTCCAACAACTACACACTCCTGTGCCCGTCTCCATCAACCTCCCCTCATGAGTTCATCTCCATCAACTCCCCCTCATGTGCTCATCCCCAGCAACTCCCGCTCTGCACGTCTCCATCAACTACCCACTCATGTGCACGTCTCCATCAACTCCCCAGTCCTGTGCACGCTCCATCAACTTCCCAGTCCTGTGCCCGTTTCCATCAACTCCCCCTATCCTGTGCCTGTCTCCATCAACTCCCCACTCCTGTGCACTTCTCCATCAACTCACCTCTCCTATGCACATCTCCATCAACACCTTCTCTCCTGTGCACATCTCCATCAACTCACCTCTCCTGTGCACATCTCCAGCAACTCCTCCTCTCCTGTGCAAATCTCCATCAACTCCCCCTCTCCTGTGCACATCTCCATCAACTCCCCTCCCCTGTGCCCGTCTCCGTCAACTCCCCCTCATGTATCATCTCCATCAACTCCCCCTCATGTGCACATCCCCATCAACTCCCCCTCATGTGCACATATCCATCAACTCTCCCTCATGTGCACATCCGCATCAACTCCCCCTCATGTGTACATCCCCATCAACTCCCCCCTCCTGTGCACATCCGCATCAACTCCCCCTCTCCTCTGCACATCTCCATCAACTCCCCATCTCCTGTGCAAATCACCATCAACTCCCCCTCTCCTGTGCACATCTCCATCAACTCCCCTCCACTGTGCCCGTCTCCGTCAACTCCCCCTCATGTATCATCTCCATCAACTCCCCCTCAGGTGCACATCCCCATCAACTCCCCCTCATGTGCACATCCGCATCAACTCCCCAACTCCTGTGCACACTCCATGAACTTCCGATCTCCTGTGCACATCTTCATGAACTCCCCTCTCCTGTGCACATCTTCATGAAGTCCCCCTCTCCTGTGCACATCTCCATCAACTGCCCACTCCTGTGCACATCTCCATCAACTCCCCTCCTGTGCACATCTCCATCAACTCTGCCTCTCCTGTGCACATCTCCATCAACTCCCCCTCTCCTGTGCAAATCTCCATCAACTCCCGCTCTCCTGTGCACATCTCCATCAACTCCCCCTCTCCTGTGCAAATCTCCATCAACTCCCCCTCTCCTGTGCACGTCTCCATCGACTCCCCACTCCTATGCACGTCTCCATCAACTCCTACTTTCCTGTGCACATCTCCATCAACTCGCCTCTCCGGTGCAATTCTCCAGCAACTCTCCATTTCTTGTGCAGATCTCGATCGACTCCCCCTCATGGGCACATCTCCATCAACCTCCCCTCTCCTGTGCACATCTCCATCAATTCTCACTGTTCTGTGCATGTCTCCATCAACTCCCCCTCTCTTGTGCACATCTCCATGAACTCCCCGTCTCCTGTGCAGATCTGCAGCAGCCTCACCCTCTCCTGTGCACATCCTCATCAACTCCCCCTCTCTTGTGCATATCTCCATCAACTCCCCCTCTCCTGTGCTTATCTCCATCAACTCCCCCTCTCCTGTGCACGTCTCCATCAACTCCCCCTCTGCTGTGCACATCTCCATCAACTCCCCTCTCCTGTGCCCATCTCCATCAACCTCCCCTCATGTGTTCATCTCCATCAACTCCCCCTCATGTGCAGATCTCAATCAACTCCCCGTCTCCTGTGCACATCCCCACCATCTCTCGCTCTCCTGTGCACATCTCCATCAACACCCCACTCCTGTGCACATCTCCATCAACTCCCCCTCTCCTGTGCACATCTCCATGAATTCCCACTCTCCTGTGCACATCTCCATGAATTCCCACTCTCCTGTGCACATCTTCATGAATTCCCACTCTCCTGTACACATCTCCATGAATTTCCACTCTCCTGTGCACATCTTCATGAACTCCTCCTCTGCTGTGCACGTCTCCATCGACTCCCTCTCTCCTCTGCACATCTACATCAATTCCCCACTCCTGTGCACATCTCCATCAACTCCCCTTAATGTGCACATCTCCATCAACTACCCCTCTGCTGGGCATGTCTTCATCAACTACCCCTCTCCTGTGCACATCTGCATCAACACCCCTCTGCTGGGCATGTCTTCATCAACTACCCCACAGCTGGGCACATCTCCATCAACTCCCCCTCATGTGCACATCCCCATCAACTCCCCCTCTCCTGTGCATATCTCCATCAACTCCCCCTCTCCTGCGCTTATCTCCATCAACTCCCCCTCTCCTGTGCACGTCTCCATCAATTCCCCCTCTGCTGCACACATCTCCATCAACTCCCCCTCTCCTGTGCACATCTCCATCAACACCCCACTCCTGTGCACATCTCCATCAACTCCTCCTTTCCTGTGCACATCTCCATCAACTCCCCCTCTGCTGTGCACATCTCCATCAATTCCCACTCTCCTGTGCAGATCTCGATCGACTCCCCCTCATGGGCACATCTCCATCAACCTCCCCTCTCCTGTGCACATCTGCATCAACTCCCCCTCTCCTGTGCACAATTTCATGAACTCCCCCTCTCCTGCGCACATCTTGATGAACTCCCCCTGTCCTGTGCACATCTCTATCAACTCCCCCTCTCCTCTGCACACCTCCATCAACTCCCCCCCTGTGCAGATCTCAATCAACTCCCTCTCTCCTGTGCACATCTGCATCAATTCCCCCACTCATGTGCACATCTCCATCAACACCCCTCTTCTGTGCACGTGTCCATTAACTCCCCAGTCCTGTGCACGTCTCCATCAACTCCCCAGTCCTGTGCACGTCTCCATCAACTCCCCAGTCCTGTGCACATCTCCATCAACTCCCCTCTCCTGTGCCCATCTCCATCGACCTCCCCTCATGTGTTCATCTCCATCAACTCCCCCTGATGTGCATATCCCCATCATCTCCCGCTCTCCTGTGCACATCTGCATCAACACCCCTCTTCTGTGCACGTGTCCATTAACTCCCCAGTCCTGTGCACGTCTCCATCAACTCCCCAGTCCTGTGCACGTCTCCATCAACTCCCAGTCCTGTGCACATCTCCATCAACTCCCCTCTCCTGTGCCCATCTCCATCGACCTCCCCTCATGTGTTCATCTCCATCAACTCCCCCTGATGTGCATATCCCCATCATCTCCCGCTCTCCTGTGCACATCTGCATCAACACCCCACTCCTGTGCATGTCTC
>NC_092397.1:41193355-41303355 GCF_030028105.1 Mobula birostris
CCCCTCTCCTCTTCACAGCTCCATCAACTCACCTCTCCTGTGCATATCGCCATCAACTCCCCTCTCCTGTGCACATCTCCATCAACTCTGCCTCTCCTGTGCACATCTACATTAACTCCCACTCCTGTGCAAATCTCCAACAACTCCTGCTCTCCTGTGCACATCTCCATCAACTCCCCACTCCTGTGCACATCTCCATCAACTACCTTCTCCTGTGCACGTCCCTATCAACTACCTCTCTCCTTTGCACATATCCATCAACTTCCCCTCTCCTGTGCACGACTCCATGAACTCCCCGTCTCTTGGGCACTTCTCCATCAACTCCCCCTCTGCTGTGCACATCTCCATCAACACCCCACTCCTGTGCACGTCTCCATCAACTCCCCACTCCTATGCACATCTCCATCATTTCGTCCTTTCCTGAGCACGTATCCATCAACTCCTTCTCTCCTGTGCACATCTTCATGAACTTCCCCTCTCCTGTGCACATCTTCATGAAGTCCCCCTCTCCTGTGCACATCTCCATCAACTCCCCACTCCTGTGCACATCTCCATCAACTCCCCCTCTCCTGTGCAAATCTCCATCAACTCCCGCTCTCCTGTGCACATCTCCATCAACTACCCTTCTCCTGGGCATGTCTCCATCAACTACCCCTCTCCTGGGCACATCTCCATCAACTCGCCTCTCCGGTTCACTTCTCCATCAACTCCCCATCTCCTGTGCACATCTTCATGAACTCCCCCTCTCCTGTGCACATCTTCATGAAGTCCCCCTTTCCTGTGCACATCTCCATCAACTGCCCACTCTTGTGCACATCTCCATCAACTCCCCCTCTCCTGTGCAAATCTCCGTCAACTCCCGCTCTCCTGTGCACATCTCCATCAACTCCCCCTCTCCTGTGCACATCTCCATGAACTTCCGATCTGCTGTGCACATCTTCATGAACTCCCCCTCTCCTGTGCACATCTTCACCAGCCTCCCCTCTCCTGTGCACATCTCCATCAACTCCCCCTCTCCTGTGCACATCTCCATCAACTCTCCCTCTCCTGTGCACATCTGCATCAACACTCCCTCTCCTGTGCACATCTCCATCAATTCCCCCTCTCCTGTGCACATCTCCATCAACTCCCCTCCTGTGCACATCTCAAGCAATTCCACCTCTCCTGTGCACATCTCCATCAACTCCACCTCTCCTCTGCACAGCTCCATCAACTCCCCTCTCCTGTGCACAGCGCCATTAACTACCCTCTCCTGTGCACATCTCCATCAACTCTCCCTCTCCTGTGCACATCTCCATCAAATCCCCCTCTCCTGTGCAAGTCTCCAACTCTCCCTCATGTGTTCATGTCTATCAACTCCCCTCATGTGCACGTCTCCATCAACTTCCCCTCTCTTGTGCACATCCGCATCAACTCCCCCTCACCTGTGCACATCCGCATCAACTCCCCCTCACCTGTGCACATCCGCATCAACTCCCCATCTCCTGTGCACATCTCCATCAACTGCCCACTCCTGTGCACATCTCCATCAACTCCCCTCCTGTGCACATCTCCATCAACTCTGCCTCTCCTGTGCACATCCCCATCAACTCCCCCTCATGTGCACATCCCCATCAACTCTCCCTCATGTGTACATCCCCATCAACTCCCCCCTCCTGTGCACATCTCCATCAATTCCCCTCATCTGCACATCTGCATCAACTACCCTTCTCCTGGGCATGTCTCCATCAACTAGCCCTCTCCTGGGCACTTCTCCATCAACTCCTCATCTCCTGTGCACATCTCCATCAACTTCCCCTCTCCTGTGCACATCCCCAGCAACTTCCCGTCTGCTGTGCACATCTCCATCAACTCACCCCTCTCCTGAGCACATCTCCATCAACTCTCCGTCTCCTGTGCACATTTCCATCAACTCCCCACTCCTGTGCACATCTCCATCAACTCACCACTCCTATGCACATCTCCATCAACTCCTCCTTTCCTGTGCACGTCTCCATCAACTCCCCCTCTCCTGTGCACATCTCCATCAACTCCCCCTCTCCTGTGCACATCTCCATGAACTCCACCTCTCCTCTGCACATCTCCATCAACTCCCCCTCTTCTGTGCACATCTCCATCAACTCCCCACTCCTGTGCACGTCCCCATCAACTCCCACTCTCCTGTGCACATCTCCATCAACTCCCCACTCCTGTGCACGTCTCCATCAACTCACACTCTCCTGTGCACATCCCTATCAACTCCCCCTCTCCTGTGCACATCCCGATCAACTCCCCCTCTCCTGTGCACACGTCCATCAACTCCCCACTCCTGTGCACATCTCCATCGACTCCCATTCTCACGTGCACATCTGCATCAACTAGCCACTCCTGTGCACGTCTCCATCAACTACCCACTCCTGTGCACGTCTCCATCAACTACCCACTCTTGTGCACGTCTCCATCAACTGCCCACTCGTGTGCACGTCTCCATCAACACCCAGTCCTGTGCACGCTCCATCAAGTACCCAGTCCTGTGCCCGTCTCCATCAACTCCCACTCTCCTGTGCCTGTCTCCATCAACTCCCCCTCTCCTGTGCACATCTCCATCAACTCCCCTCTCCTGTGCACATCTCCATCAACTCCACCTCTCCTGTGCACATCTCCATCAACTCTCCCTCATGTGTTCATCTCCATCAACTCCCCCTCATTTGCACGTCTCCATCAACTTCCCCTCCCTTGTGCACATCCGCATCAACTCCTCCTCTCCTGTGCACATCCCCATCAACTCCCCCTCTCCTGTGCACATCTGCATCAACTTCCCCCTCGCCTGTGCACATCTCCATCAACACCCTTCTCATTTGCACATTTCCATCAACTCCCCCTCTTCTGTGCACATCTCCATCAACTCCCCACTCCTGTGCACGTCTCCATCAACTGCTCCTCTCCTCTGCACAGCTCCATCAACTCGCCTCCTGTGCACATCTCAATCAATTCCCCCTCTCCTGTGCACATCTCCATCAACTCCACCTCTCCTCTGCACATCACCGTCAACTCCCCTCTCCTGTGCACAGCACCATCAGCTCCCCGCTCCTGTGCACATCTCCATCAACACCCCCTCTTCTGAACACATCTCCATCAACTCCCCGTCTGCTGTGCACATTTCCATCAACACCCCTCTCCTGTGCACATCTCCATCTAATCCCCCCTCTCCTGTGCACATGTCCATCAACTCCCCAAGTCCTGTGCACGTCTGCATCAACACTCCTCTCATTTACACATCTCCATCAACTTCCCCCTCGCCTGTGCACATCTCCATCATCTCCCCCTTTCCTGTGCACATCTCCATCAACTCCCCCTCTCCTGTGCACATCTTCATGAACTCCCCCTCTCCTGTGCACATCTCCATCAACTGCCCACTCCTGTGCACGTCTACATCAACTGCCCCTCTCCCTGCACAGCTCCATCAACTCCCCACTACTGTGTACATCTCCATCAACTCCTCCTAATGTGCACATCTCCATCATCTACCCTCCTGTGCGCATCTCAAGCAATTCCACCTCTCCTGTGCACATCTCCATCAACTCCACCTCTCCTCTGCACAGCTCCATCAACTCCCCTCTCCTGTGCACATCGCCATTAACTACCCTCTCCTGTGCACATCTCCATCAACTCTCCCTCTCCTGTGCACATCTCCATCAAATCCCCCTCTCCTGTGCAAATCTCCATCAACTCCTCCTTTCCTGTGCACGTCTCCAACTCTCCCTCATGTGTTCAGGTCTATCAACTCCCCTCATGTGCACGTCTCCATCAACTTCCCCTCTCTTGTGCACATCTCCATGAACTTCCGATCTCCTGTGCACATCTTCATGAACTCCCCCTCTCCTGTGCACATCTTCATGAAGTCCCCCTCTCCTGTGCAAATCTCCATCAACTCCCGCTCTCCTGTGCACGTCTCCATCGACTCCCCACTCCTATGCACATCTCCATCGACTCCCCACTCCTATGCACATCTCCATCATTTCCTCCTTTCCTGAGCACGACTCCATCAACTCCTTCTCTCCTGTGCAAATCTCCATCAACTCCCCTCTCCTGTGCACATCTTCATCAACTTTCCCTCTCCTGTGCACATCTCCATGAACTTCCGATCTCCTGTGCACATCTTCATGAACTCCCCCTCTCCTGTGCACATCTCCATCAACAGCCCACTCCTGTGCACGTCTACATCAACTCCCCCTCTGCTCTGCACAGCTCCATCAACACCCCACTACTGTGTACATCTCCATCAACTCCCCTCCTGTGCACATCTCCATCAACTCCCCTCCTGTGCACATCTCAAGCAATTCCACCTCTCCTGTGCACATCTCCATCAACTCCACCTCTCCTCTGTACATCGCCATTGAATACCCTCTCCTGTGCACATCTGCATCAATTCCCCCTCTCCTGTGTACGTCTCCATCAACTTCCCCTCTGCTGTGCACATCTCCATGAACTCCCCACTCCTGTGCAGGTCTCCATCAACTCCTTCTCTCCTGTGCACGTGTCCATCAACTCCCCTCTCCTGTGCACTTCTCCATCAACTCCCCCTCTACTGTGCACATCTCCATCAACTCCTTCTCTCCTGTGCAAATCTCCATCAACTCCCCCTCTCCTGTGCACATCTCCATCAACTCCCCCTCTCCTGTGCACATCTTCATGAACTCCCCCTCTCCTGTGCACATCTCCATCAACTGCCCACTCCTGTGCACGTCTACATCAACTCCCCCTCTCCCTGCACAGCTCCATCAACTCCCCACTACTGTGTACATCTCCATCAACTCCTCCTAATGTGCACATCTCCATCATCTACCCTCCTGTGCACATCTCAAGCAATTCCACCTCTCCTGTGCACATCTCCATCAACTCCACCTCTCCTCTGCACAGCTCCATCAACTCCCCTCTGCTGTGCACATCGCCATTAACTACCCTTTGCTGTGTACATCTGCATCAACACTCCCTCTCCTGTGCACATCGCCATTAACTACCCTCTCCTGTGCACATCTCCATCAACTCTCCCTCTCCTGTGCACATCTCCATCAAATCCCCCTCTCCTGTGCAAATCTCCATCAACTCTTTCTTTCCTGTGCACGTCTCCAACTCTCCCTCGTGTGTTCATGTCTATCAACTCCCCTCATGTGCACGTCTCCATCAACTTCCCCTCTCTTGTGCACATCCGCATCAACTCCCCCTCAGCTGTGCACATCCGCATCAACTCCCCATCTCCTGTGCACATCTCCATCAACTCCCCCTCTCCTGTGCACATTTCCATGAACTCCCCCTCTCCTGTGCACATCTTGATGAACTCCCCCTCTCCTGTGCACATCTCCATCGACTCCCCCTCTCCTGTGCACATCTCCATCAACTCCCCACTCCTTTGCACATCTCCATCAACTCCTCCTTTCCTCTGCACGTCTCCATCAGCTCCCCCTCTCCTGTGCACATCTCCATCAGCTCCCCCTCTCTTGTGCACATCTCCATCAGCTCCCCCTCTCCTGTGCACATCTCCATGAACTCCACCTCTCCTCTGCACATCTTCATCAACTCCCCGTCTCTTGTGCACATTTCCATCAACTCCCCCTCTGCTGTGCACATCTTCATCAACTCCTCACTCCTGTGGACGTCTCCATCAACTCCCCCTCTCCTCTGCACAGCTCCATCAACTCCCCTCTCCTGTGCATATGGCCATCAACTCCCCTCTCCTGTGCACATCTCCATCAACTCTGCCTCTCCTGTGCACATCTACATTAACTCCCACTCCTGTGCAAATCTCCAACAACTCCCGCTCTCCTGTGCACATCTCCATCAACTCCCCACTCCTGTGCACATCTCCATCAACTACCTTCTCCTGTGCACGTCCCTATCAACTACCTCTCTCCTTTGCACATATCCATCAACTTCCCCTCTCCTGTGCACGACTCCATGAACTCCCCGTCTCTTGGGCACTTCTCCATCAACTCCCCCTCTGCTGTGCACATCTCCATCAACACCCCACTCCTGTGCACGTCTCCATCAACTCCCCACTCCTATGCACATCTCCATCAAATCCCCCTCTCCTTTGCACATCTCCATCATCTTCCCCTTTCCTGTTCACGTCTCCATGAACTCCCCGTCTCCTGTGCACTTCTCCATCAACTCCCCCTCTACTGTGCACATCTCCATCAACTCCTTCTCTCCTGTGCACATCTTCATGAACTCCCCCTCTCCTGTGCACATCTTCACCAGCCTCCCCTCTCCTGTGCACATCTCCATCAACTCCCCCTTTCCTGTGCACATCTCCATCAACTCCCCCTCTCCTGTGCACATCTTCATCAACTGCCCACTCCTGTGCACGTCTACATCAACTCCCCCTCTCCCTGCACAGCTCCATCAACTCCCCACTACTGTGTACATCTCCATCAACTCCTCCTAATGTGCACATCTCCATCATCTACCCTCCTGTGCGCATCTCAAGCAATTCCACCTCTCCTGTGCACATCTCCATCAACTCCACCTCTCCTCTGCACAGCTCCATCAACTCCCCTCTCCTGTGCACTTCGCCATTAACTACCCTCTCCTGTGCACATCTCCATCAACTCTCCCTCTCCTGTGCACATCTCCATCAAATGCCCCTCTCCTGTGCAAATCTCCATCAACTCCTCCTTTCCTGTGCACGTCTCCAACTCTCCCTCATGTGTTCAGGTCTATCAACTCCCCTCATGTGCACGTCTCCATCAACTTCCCCTCTCTTGTGCACATCTCCATGAACTTCCGATCTCCTGTGCACATCTTCATGAACTCCCCCTCTCCTGTGCACATCTTCATGAAGTCCCCCTCTCCTGTGCACATCTCCATCAACTGCTCACTCCTGTGCACATCTCCATCAACTCCCCTCCTGTGCACATCTCCATCAACTCTGCCTCTCCTGTGCACATCTCCATCAACTCCCCCTCTACTGTGCAAATCTCCATCAAAACCCGCTCTTCTGTGCACATCTCCATCAACTCCCCCTCTCCTGTGCAAATCTCCATCAACTCCCGCTCTCCTGTGCACGTCTCCATCGACTCCCCACTCCTATGCACATCTCCATCATTTCCTCCTTTCCTGAGCACGACTCCATCAACTCCTTCTCTCCTGTGCAAATCTCCATCAACTCCCCTCTCCTGTGCACATCTTCATCAACTTTCCCTCTCCTGTGCACATCTTCATGAACTCCCCCTCTCCTGTGCACATCTCCATCAACAGCCCACTCCTGTGCACGTCTACATCAACTCCCCCTCTGCTCTGCACAGCTCCATCAACACCCCACTACTGTGCACATCTCCATCAACTCCCCTCCTGTGCACATCTCCATCAACTCCCCTCCTGTGCACATCTCAAGCAATTCCACCTCTCCTGTGCACATCTCCATCAACTCCACCTCTCCTCTGTACATCGCCATTGAATACCCTCTCCTGTGCACATCTGCATCAATTCCCCCTCTCCTGTGTACGTCTCCATCAACTTCCCCTCTGCTGTGCACATCTCCATGAACTCCCCACTCCTGTGCAGGTCTCCATCAACTCCTTCTCTCCTGTGCACGTGTCCATCAACTCCCCTCTCCTGTGCACTTCTCCATCAACTCCCCCTCTACTGTGCACATCTCCATCAACTCCTTCTCTCCTGTGCAAATCTCCATCAACTCCCCCTCTCCTGTGCACATCTCCATCAACTCCCCCTCTCCTGTGCACATCTTCATGAACTCCCCCTCTCCTGTGCACATCTCCATCAACTGCCCACTCCTCTGCACGTCTACATCAACTCCCCCTCTCCCTGCACAGTTCCATCAACTCCCCACTACTGTGTACATCTCCATCAACTCCTCCTAATGTGCACATCTCCATCATCTACCCTCCTGTGCACATCTCAAGCAATTCCACCTCTCCTGTGCACATCTCCATCAACTCCACCTCTCCTCTGCACAGCTCCATCAACTCCCCTCTGCTGTGCACATCGCCATTAACTACCCTCTGCTGTGTACATCTGCATCAACACTCCCTCTCCTGTGCACATCGCCATTAACTACCCTCTCCTGTGCACATCTCCATCAACTCTCCCTCTCCTGTGCACATCTCCATCAAATCCCCCTCTCCTGTGCAAATCTCCATCAACTCTTTCTTTCCTGTGCACGTCTCCAACTCTCCCTCGTGTGTTCATGTCTATCAACTCCCCTCATGTGCACGTCTCCATCAACTTCCCCTCTCTTGTGCACATCCGCATCAACTCCCCCTCAGCTGTGCACATCCGCATCAACTCCCCATCTCCTGTGCACATCTCCATCAACTCCCCCTCTCCTGTGCACATTTCCATGAACTCCCCCTCTCCTGTGCACATCTTGATGAACTCCCCCTCTCCTGTGCACATCTCCATCGACTCCCCCTCTCCTGTGCACATCTCCATCAACTCCCCACTCCTTTGCACATCTCCATCAACTCCTCCTTTCCTCTGCACGTCTCCATCAGCTCCCCCTCTCCTGTGCACATCTCCATCAGCTCCCCCTCTCTTGTGCACATCTCCATCAGCTCCCCCTCTCCTGTGCACATCTCCATGAACTCCACCTCTCCTCTGCACATCTTCATCAACTCCCCGTCTCTTGTGCACATTTCCATCAACTCCCCCTCTGCTGTGCACATCTTCATCAACTCCTCACTCCTGTGGACGTCTCCATCAACTCCCCCTCTCCTCTGCACAGCTCCATCAACTCCCCTCTCCTGTGCATATGGCCATCAACTCCCCTCTCCTGTGCACATCTCCATCAACTCTGCCTCTCCTGTGCACATCTACATTAACTCCCACTCCTGTGCAAATCTCCAACAACTCCCGCTCTCCTGTGCACATCTCCATCAACTCCCCACTCCTGTGCACATCTCCATCAACTACCTTCTCCTGTGCACGTCCCTATCAACTACCTCTCTCCTTTGCACATATCCATCAACTTCCCCTCTCCTGTGCACGACTCCATGAACTCCCCGTCTCTTGGGCACTTCTCCATCAACTCCCCCTCTGCTGTGCACATCTCCATCAACACCCCACTCCTGTGCACGTCTCCATCAACTCCCCACTCCTATGCACATCTCCATCATTTCGTCCTTTCCTGAGCACGTCTCCATCAACTCCTTCTCTCCTGTGCAAATCTCCATCAACTCCCCTCTCCTGTGCACATCTCCATGAACTTCCGATCTCCTGTGCACATCTTCATGAACTCCCCCTCTCCTGTGAACATCTTCATGAAGTCCCCCTCTCCTGTGCACATCTCCAGCAACTGCCCACTCCTGTGCACATCTCCATCAACTCTCCTCCTGTGCACATCTCCATCAACTCTGCCTCTCCTGTGCACATCTCCATCAACTCCCCCTCTCCTGTGCAAATCTCCATCAACTCCCGCTCTCCTGTGCACATCTCCATCAACTCCACCTCTCCTCTGTACATCGCCATTAACTACCCTCTCCTGTGCACATCTGCATCAATTCCCCCTCTCCTGTGTACGTCTCCATCAACTTCCCCTCTGCTGTGCACATCTCCATGAACTCCCCACTCCTGTGCAGGTCTCCATCAACTCCTTCTCTCCTGTACACGTGTCCATCAACTCCCCTCTCCTGTTCACGTCTCCATGAACTCCCCGTCTCCTGTGCACTTCTCCATCAACACCCCCTCTACTGTGCACATCTCCATCAACTCCTTCTCTCCTGTGCAAATCTCCATCAACTCCACTCTCCTGTGCACATCTCCATGAACTCCCCCTCTCCTGTGCACATCTTCACCAGCCTCCCCTCTCCTGTGCACATCTCCATCAACTCCCCCTTTCCTGTGCACATCTCCATCAACTCCCCCTCTCCTGTGCACATCTTCATGAACTCCCCCTCTCCTGTGCACATCTCCATCAACTGCCCACTCCTGTGCACGTCTACATCAACTGCCCCTCTCCCTGCACAGCTCCATCAACTCCCCACTACTGTGTACATCTCCATCAACTCCTCCTAATGTGCACATCTCCATCATCTACCCTCCTGTGCGCATCTCAAGCAATTCCACCTCTCCTGTGCACATCTCCATCAACTCCACCTCTCCTCTGCACAGCTCCATCAACTCCCCTCTCCTGTGCACATCGCCATTAACTACCCTCTCCTGTGCACATCTCCATCAACTCTCCCTCTCCTGTGCACATCTCCATCAAATCCCCCTCTCCTGTGCAAATCTCCATCAACTCCTCCTTTCCTGTGCACGTCTCCAACTCTCCCTCATGTGTTCAGGTCTATCAACTCCCCTCATGTGCACGTCTCCATCAACTTCCCCTCTCTTGTGCACATCTCCATGAACTTCCGATCTCCTGTGCACATCTTCATGAACTCCCCCTCTCCTGTGCACATCTTCATGAAGTCCCCCTCTCCTGTGCAAATCTCCATCAACTCCCGCTCTCCTGTGCACGTCTCCATCGACTCCCCACTCCTATGCACATCTCCATCGACTCCCCACTCCTATGCACATCTCCATCATTTCCTCCTTTCCTGAGCACGACTCCATCAACTCCTTCTCTCCTGTGCAAATCTCCATCAACTCCCCTCTCCTGTGCACATCTTCATCAACTTTCCCTCTCCTGTGCACATCTCCATGAACTTCCGATCTCCTGTGCACATCTTCATGAACTCCCCCTCTCCTGTGCACATCTCCATCAACAGCCCACTCCTGTGCACGTCTACATCAACTCCCCCTCTGCTCTGCACAGCTCCATCAACACCCCACTACTGTGTACATCTCCATCAACTCCCCTCCTGTGCACATCTCCATCAACTCCCCTCCTGTGCACATCTCAAGCAATTCCACCTCTCCTGTGCACATCTCCATCAACTCCACCTCTCCTCTGTACATCGCCATTGAATACCCTCTCCTGTGCACATCTGCATCAATTCCCCCTCTCCTGTGTACGTCTCCATCAACTTCCCCTCTGCTGTGCACATCTCCATGAACTCCCCACTCCTGTGCAGGTCTCCATCAACTCCTTCTCTCCTGTGCACGTGTCCATCAACTCCCCTCTCCTGTGCACTTCTCCATCAACTCCCCCTCTACTGTGCACATCTCCATCAACTCCTTCTCTCCTGTGCAAATCTCCATCAACTCCCCCTCTCCTGTGCACATCTCCATCAACTCCCCCTCTCCTGTGCACATCTTCATGAACTCCCCCTCTCCTGTGCACATCTCCATCAACTGCCCACTCCTGTGCACGTCTACATCAACTCCCCCTCTCCCTGCACAGCTCCATCAACTCCCCACTACTGTGTACATCTCCATCAACTCCTCCTAATGTGCACATCTCCATCATCTACCCTCCTGTGCACATCTCAAGCAATTCCACCTCTCCTGTGCACATCTCCATCAACTCCTCACTCCTGTGGACGTCTCCATCAACTCCCCATCTCCTCTTCACAGCTCCATCAACTCCCCTCTCCTGTGCATATCGCCATCAACTCCCCTCTCCTGTGCACATCTCCATCAACTCTGCCTCTCCTGTGCACATCTACATTAACTCCCACTCCTGTGCAAATCTCCAACAACTCCCGCTCTCCTCTGCACATCTCCATCAACTCCCCACTCCTGTGCACATCTCCATCAACTACCTTCTCCTGTGCACGTCCCTATCAACTACCTCTCTCCTTTGCACATATCCATCAACTTCCCCTCTCCTGTGCACGACTCCATGAACTCCCCGTCTCTTGGGCACTTCTCCATCAACTCCCCCTCTGCTGTGCACATCTCCATCAACACCCCACTCCTGTGCACGTCTCCATCAACTCCCCACTCCTTTGCACATCTCCATCATTTCGTCCTTTCCTGAGCACGTCTCCATCAACTCCTTGTCTCCTGTGCAAATCTCCATCAACTCCCCTCTCCTGTGCGCATCTCCATGAACTTCCGATCTCCTGTGCACATCTTCATGAACTCCCCCTCTCCTGTGCACATCTTCATAAAGTCCCCCTCTCCTGTGCACATCTCCATCAACTGCCCACTCCTGTGCACATCTCCATCAACTCCCCCTCTCCTGTGCAAATCTCCATCAACTCCCGCTCTCCTGTGCACATCTCCATCAACTCCCCCTCTCCTGTGCACATCTCCATGAACTTCCGATCTCCTGTGCACATCTTCATGAACTCCCCCTCTCCTGTGCACATCTTCATGAACTCCCCCTCTCCTTTGCACATCTCCATCAACTCCTTCTCTCCTGTGCAAATCTCCATCAACTCCCCTCTCCTGTGCACATCTCCATGAACTTCCGATCTCCTGTGCACATCTTCATGAACTCCCCCTCTCCTGTGCACATCTTCATGAAGTCCCCCACTCCTGTGCACATCTCCATCAACTCCCCTCCTGTGCACATCTCCATCAACTACCCACTCATGTGCACGTCTCCATCAACTACACTCCTGTGCAAATCTCCATCAACTCCCCCTCTCCTGTGCACATCTTCATGAAGTCCCCCACTCCTGTGCACGTCTCCATCAACTACACTCCTGTGCACATCTCCATCAACTCTGCCTCTCCTGTGCACATCCCCATCAACTCCCCCTCATGTGCACATATCCATCAACTCTCCCTCATGTGCACATCCCCATCAACTCTCCCTCTCCTGTGCACATCTCCATCAAATCCCCCTCTCCTGTGCAAATCTCCATCAACTCCTCCTTTCCTGTGCACGTCTCCAACTCTGCCTCATGTGTTCATGTCTATCAACTCCCCTCATGTGCACGTCTCCATCAACTTCCCCTCTTTTGTGCACATCCGCATCAACTCCCCCTCAGCTGTGCACATCCGCATCAACTCCCCATCTCCTGTGCACATCTCCATCAACTACCCCTCCCATGTGCACATCCCTATCAACACCCTCTCACCTGTGCACATCTCCATCAACTCCCCCTCTCCTGTGCACATTTCCATGAACTCCCCCTCTCCTGTGCACATCTTCATGAACTCCCCCTCTCCTGTGCACATCTCCATCGACTCCCCCTCTCCTGTGCACATCTCCATCAATTCCCCACTCCTGTGCTCATCTCCATCAATTCCCCACTCCTGTGCACATCTCCATCAACTCCCCACTCCTTTGCACATCTCCATCAACTCCTCCTTTCCTCTGCACGTCTCCATCAGCTCCCCCTCTCCTGTGCACATCTCCATGAACTCCACGTCTCCTCTGCACATCTTCATCAACTCCCCGTCTCTTGTGCACATTTCCATCAACTCCCCCTCTGCTGTGCACATCTTCATCAACTCCTCACTCCTGTGGACGTCTCCATCAACTCCCCCTCTCCTCTGCACAGCTCCATCAACTCCCCTCTCCTGTGCATATGGCCATCAACTCCCCTCTCCTGTGCACATCTCCATCAACTCCCGCTCTCCTGTGCACATCTCCATCAACTCCCCACTCCTGTGCACATCTCCATCAACTACCTTCTCCTGTGCACGTCCCTATGAACTACCTCTCTCCTTTGCACATATCCATCAACTTCCCCTCTCCTGTGCACGACTCCATGAACTCCCCGTCTCTTGGGCACTTCTCCATCAACTCCCCCTCTGCTGTGCACATCTCCATCAACACCCCACTCCTGTGCACGTCTCCATCAACTCCCTACTACTATGCACATCTCCATCATTTCCTCCTTTCCTGAGCACGTCTCCATCAACTCCTTCTCTCCTGTGCAAATCTCCATCAACTCCCTTCTCCTGTGCACATCTCCATGAAATTCCGATCTCCTGTGCACATCTTCATGAACTCCCCCTCTCCTGTGCACATCTTCATGAAGTCCCCCACTCCTGTGCACATCTCCATCAACTGCCCACTCCTGTGCACTTCTCCATCAACTCTCCTCCTGTGCACATCTCCATCAACTCTGCCTCTCCTGTGCACATCTCCATCAACTCCCCCTCTCCTGTGCAAATCTCCATCAACTCCCGCTCTCCTGTGCACATCTCCATCAACTCCTCCTCTCCTGTGCATATCTCCATGAACTTCCGATCTCCTGTGCACATCTTCATGAACTCCCCCTCTCCTGTGCACATCTTCATGAACTCCCCCTCTCCTGTGCACATCTCCATCAACTGTCCACTCCTGTGCACGTCTACATCAACTCCCCCTCTCCTCTGCACATCTCCATCAACTTCCCCTCTCCTGTGCACTTCTCCATGAACTCCCCGTCTCCTGTGCACGTCTCCATCAACTCCACCTCTGCTGTGCACATCTCCATCAGCTCCCCAGTCCTGTGCACGTCTCCATCGACTCCCCACCCCTATGCACATCTCCATCATTTCCTCCTTTCCTGAGCACGTCTCCATCAACTCCTTCTCTCCTGTGCAATTCTCCATCAACTCCCCTCTCCTGTGCACATCTCCATCAACTTTCCCTCTCCTGTGCACATCTCCATGAACTCCCCAGTCCTGTGCACTTCTCCATCAACTGCCCTCCTGTGCACATCTCAAGCAATTCCACCTCTCCTGTGCACATCTCCATCATCTCCACCTCTCCTCTGCACCTCTCCATAAACTTCCGATCTCCTGTGCACATCTTCATGAACTCCCCCTCTCCTGTGCACATCTCCATCAACTGCCCACTCCTGTGCACGTCTACATCAACTCCCCCTCTCCTCTGCACAGCTCCATCAACTCCCCACTACTGTGCACATCTCCATCAACTCCGCCTCTCCTCTGCACATCGCCATTAACTACCCTCTCCTGTGCACATCTGCATCAACACTCGCTCTCCTTTGCACATCTCCATTAACTCCCCCTCTCCTGTGCACATTTCCATGAACTCCCCCTCTCCTGCGCACATCTCCATCGACTCCCCCTCCCCTGTGCACATCTCCATCAATTCCTCACTCCTGTGCTCATCTCCATCAACTCCACCTCTCCTCTGTACATGGCCATTAACTACCCTCTCCTGTGCACATCTGCATCAATTCCCCCTCTCCTGTGTACGTCTCCATCAACTTCCCCTCTGCTGTGCACATCTCCATGAACTCCCCACTCCTGTGCAGGTCTCCATCAACTCCTTCTCTCCTGTGCACATCTCTGTCAACTCCCCCTCTCCTGTGCACATCTCCATCAACTCACCCTCTCCTGTGCACATCTTCATGAACTCCCCCTCTCCTGTGCACATCTCCATCAACTGCCCACTCCTGTGCACGTCTACATCAACTCCCCCTCTCCCTGCACAGCTCCATCAACTCCCCACTACTATGTACATCTCCATCAACTCCCCTCCTGTGCACATCTCAAGCAATTCCACCTCTCCTCTGCACAGCTCCATCAACTCCCCTCTCCTGTGCACATCGCCATTAACTACCCTCTCCTGTGCACATCTCCATCAACTCTCCCTCTCCTGTGCACATCTCCATCAAATCCCCCTCTCCTGTGCAAATCTCCATCAACTCCTCCTTTCCTGTGCACGTCTCCAACTCTCCCTCATGTGTTCATGTCTATCAACTCCCCTCATGTGCACGTCTCCATCAACTTCCCCTCTCTTGTGCACATCCGCATCAACTCCCCCTCACCTGTGCACATCTCCATCAACTACCCCTCCCCTGTGCACATCCCCATCAACGCCCTCTCACCTGTGCACATCTCCATCAACTCCCCCTCTCCTGTGCACGTTTCCATGAACTCCCCCTCTCCTGTGCACATCTTCATGAACTCCCCCTCTCCTGTGCACATCTCCATCAGCTCCCCCTCTCCTGTGCACATCTCCATGAACTCCACCTCTCCTCTGCACATCTTCATCAACTCCCCGTCTCTTGTGCACATTTCCATCAACTCCCCCTCTGCTGTGCACATCTTCATCAACTCCTCACTCCTGTGGACGTCTCCATCAACTCCCCCTCTCCTCTTCACAGCTCCATCAACTCCCCTCTCCTGTGCATATCGCCATCAACTCCCCTCTCCTGTGCACATCTCCATCAACTCTGCCTCTCCTGTGCACATCTACATTAACTCCCACTCCTGTGCAAATCTCCAACAACTCCCGCTCTCCTGTGCACATCTCCATCAACTCCCCACTCCTGTGCACATCTCCATCAACTACCCTCTCCTGTGCACGTCCCTATCAACTACCTCTCTCCTTTGCACATATCCATCAACTTCCCCTCTCCTGTGCACGACTCCATGAACTCCCCGTCTCTTGGGCACTTCTCCATCAACTCCCCCTCTGCTGTGCACATCTCCATCAACACCCCACTCCTGTGCACGTCTCCATCAACTCCCCACTCCTATGCACATCTCCATCATTTCGTCCTTTCCTGAGCACGTCTCCATCAACTCCTTCTCTCCTGTGCAAATCTCCATCAACTCCCCTCTCCTGTGCGCATCTCCATGAACTTCCGATCTCCTGTGCACATCTTCATGAACTCCCCCTCTCCTGTGCACATCTTCATGAAGTCCTCCTCTCCTGTGCACATCTCCATCAACTGCCCACTCCTGTGCACATCTCCATCAACTCCCCCTCTCCTGTGCAAATCTCCATCAACTCCCGCTCTCCTGTGCACATCTCCATCAACTCCCCCTCTCCTGTGCACATCTCCATGAACTTCCGATCTCCTGTGCACATCTTCATGAACTCCCCCTCTCCTGTGCACATCTTCATGAACTCCCCCTCTCCTGTGCACATCTCCATCAACTCCTTCTCTCCTGTGCAAATCTCCATCAACTCCCCTCTCCTGTGCACATCTCCATGAACTTCCGATCTCCTGTGCACATCTTCATGAACTCCCCCTCTCCTGTGCACATCTTCATGAAGTCCCCCACTCCTGTGCACATCTCCATCAACTCCCCTCCTGTGCACATCTCCATCAACTACCCACTCATGTGCACGTCTCCATCAACTACACTCCTGTGCACATCTCCATCAACTCCCCCTCTCCTGTGCACATCTTCATGAAGTCCCCCACTCCTGTGCACATCTCCATCAACTCCCCTCCTGTGCACATCTCCATCAACTACCCACTGATGTGCACGTCTCCATCAACTACACTCCTGTGCACATCTCCATCAACTCCCCCTCTCCTGTGCACATCTTCATGAAGTCCCCCACTCCTGTACACATCTCCATCAACTCCCCTCCTGTGCACATCTTCATCAACTACCCACTCATGTGCACGTCTCCATCAACTACACTCCTGTGCACATCTCCATCAACTCCGCCTCTCCTCTGCACATCGCCATTAACTACCCTCTCCTGTGCACATCTGCATCAACACTCGCTCTCCTGTGCACATCTCCATCAACTCCCCCTCTCCTGTGCACATTTCCATGAACTCCCCCTCTCCTGCGCACATCTCCATCGACTCCCCCTCTCCTGTGCACATCTCCATCAATTCCTCACTCCTGTGCTCATCTCCATCAACTCCACCTCTCCTCTGTACATGGCCATTAACTACCGTCTCCTGTGCACATCTGCATCAATTCCCCCTCTCCTGTGTACGTCTCCATCAACTTCCCCTCTGCTGTGCACATCTCCATGAACTCCCCACTCCTGTGCAGGTCTCCATCAACTCCTTCTCTCCTGTGCAGATCTCTGTCAACTCCCCCTCTCCTGTGCACATCTCCATCAACTCCCCCTCTCCTGTGCACATCTTCATGAACTCCCCCTCTCCTGTGCACATCTCCATCAACTGCCCACTCCTGTGCACGTCTACATCAACTCCCCCTCTCCCTGCACAGCTCCATCAACTCCCCACTACTGTGTACATGTCCATCAACTCCCCTCCTGTGCACATCTCAAGCAATTCCACCTCTCCTGTGCACATCTCCATCAACTCCACCTCTCCTCTGCACAGCTCCATCAACTCCCCTCTCCTGTGCACATCGCCATTAACTACCCTCTCCTGTGCACATCTCCATCAACTCTCCCTCTCCTGTGCACATCTCCATCAAATCCCCCTCTCCTGTGCAAATCTCCATCAACTCCTCCTTTCCTGTGCACGTCTCCAACTCTCCCTCATGTGTTCATGTCTATCAACTCCCCTCATGTGCACGTCTCCATCAACTTCCCCTCTCTTGTGCACATCCGCATCAACTCCCCCTCACCTGTGCACATCTCCATCAACTACCCCTCCCCTGTGCACATCCCCATCAACGCCCTCTCACCTGTGCACATCTCCATCAACTCCCCCTCTCCTGTGCACGTTTCCATGAACTCCCCCTCTCCTGTGCACATCTTCATGAACTCCCCCTCTCCTGTGCACATCTCCATCAGCTCCCCCTCTCCTGTGCACATCTCCATAAACTCCACCTCTCCTCTGCACATCTTCATCAACTCCCCGTCTCTTGTGCACATTTCCATCAACTCCCCCTCTGCTGTGCACATCTTCATCAACTCCTCACTCCTGTGGACGTCTCCATCAACTCCCCCTCTCCTCTTCACAGCTCCATCAACTCCCCTCTCCTGTGCATATCGCCATCAACTCCCCTCTCCTGTGCACATCTCCATCAACTCTGCCTCTCCTGTGCACATCTACATTAACTCCCACTCCTGTGCAAATCTCCAACAACTCCCGCTCTCCTGTGCACATCTCCATCAACTCCCCACTCCTGTGCACATCTCCATCAACTACCCTCTCCTGTGCACGTCCCTATCAACTACCTCTCTCCTTTGCACATATCCATCAACTTCCCCTCTCCTGTGCACGACTCCATGAACTCCCCGTCTCTTGGGCACTTCTCCATCAACTCCCCCTCTGCTGTGCACATCTCCATCAACACCCCACTCCTGTGCACGTCTCCATCAACTCCCCACTCCTATGCACATCTCCATCATTTCGTCCTTTCCTGAGCACGTCTCCATCAACTCCTTCTCTCCTGTGCAAATCTCCATCAACTCCCCTCTCCTGTGCGCATCTCCATGAACTTCCGATCTCCTGTGCACATCTTCATGAACTCCCCCTCTCCTGTGCACATCTTCATGAAGTCCTCCTCTCCTGTGCACATCTCCATCAACTGCCCACTCCTGTGCACATCTCCATCAACTCCCCCTCTCCTGTGCAAATCTCCATCAACTCCCGCTCTCCTGTGCACATCTCCATGAACTCCCCCTCTCCTGTGCACATCTCCATGAACTTCCGATCTCCTGTGCACATCTTCATGAACTCCCCCTCTCCTGTGCACATCTTCATGAACTCCCCCTCTCCTGTGCACATCTCCATCAACTCCTTCTCTCCTGTGCAAATCTCCATCAACTCCCCTCTCCTGTGCACATCTCCATGAACTTCCGATCTCCTGTGCACATCTTCATGAACTCCCCCTCTCCTGTGCACATCTTCATGAAGTCCCCCACTCCTGTGCACATCTCCATCAACTCCCCTCCTGTGCACATCTCCATCAACTACCCACTCATGTGCACGTCTCCATCAACTGCACTCCTGTGCACATCTCCATCAACTCCCCCTCTCCTGTGCACATCTTCATGAAGTCCCCCACTCCTGTGCACATCTCCATCAACTCCCCTCCTGTGCACATCTCCATCAACTACCCACTGATGTGCACGTCTCCATCAACTACACTCCTGTGCACATCTCCATCAACTCTGCCTCTCCTGTGCACATCCCCATCAACTCCCCCTCATGTGCACATATCCATCAACTCTCCCTCATGTGCACATCCTCATCAACTCCCCCTCATGTGTACATCCCCATCAACTCCCCCCTCCTGTGCACATCCGCATCAACTCCCCCTCTCCTGTGCACATCTCCATCAATTCCCCTCATGTGCACATCTGCATCAACTACCCTTCTCCTGGGCATGTCTCCATCAACTACCCCTCTCCTGGGCACATCTCCATCAACTCGCCTCTCCGGTGCTCAACTCCCCATCTCCTGTGCACATCTTCATGAACTCCCCCTCTCCTGTGCACATCTTCATGAAGTCCCCCTTTCCTGTGCACATCTCCATCAACTGCCCACTCCTGTGCACATCTCCATCAACTCCCCCTCTCCTGTGCAAATCTCCATCAACTCCCGCTCTCCTGTGCACATCTCCATCAACTCCCCCTCTCCTGTGCACATCTCCATGAACTTCCGATCTCCTGTGCACATCTTCATGAACTCCCCCTCTCCTGTGCACATCTTCACCAGCCTCCCCTCTCCTGTGCACATCTCCATCAACTCCCCCTCTCCTGTGCACATCTCCATCAATTCCCCTCATGTGCACATCTGCATCAACTACCCTTCTCCTGGGCATGTCTCCATCAACTACCCCTCTCCTGGGCACATCTCCATCAACTCGCCTCTCCGGTGCACTTCTCCATCAACTCCCCATCTCCTGTGCACATCTTCATGAACTCTCCCTCTCCTGTGCATATCTTCATGAAGTCCCCCTTTCCTGTGCACATCTCCATCAACTGCCCACTCCTGTGCACATCTCCATCAACTCCCCCTCTCCTGTGCAAATCTCCATGAACTTCCGATCTCCTGTGCACATCTCCATCAATTCCCCTCATGTGCACATCTGCATCAACTACCCTTCTCCTGGGCATGTCTCCATCAACTACCCCTCTCCTGGGCACATCTCCATCAACTCGCCTCTCCGGTGCACTTCTCCATCAACTCCCCATCTCCTGTGCACATCTTCATGAACTCCCCCTCTCCTGTGCACATCTTCATGAAGTCCCCCTTTCCTGTGCACATCTCCATCAACTGCCCACTCCTGTGCACATCTCCATCAACTCCCCCTCTCCTGTGCAAATCTCCATCAACTCCCGCTCTCCTGTGCACATCTCCATCAACTCCCCCTCTCCTGTGCACATCTCCATGAACTTCCGATCTCCTGTGCACATCTTCATGAACTCCCCCTCTCCTGTGCACATCTTCACCAGCCTCCCCTCTCCTGTGCACATCTCCATCAACTCCCCCTCTCCTGTGCACATCTCCATCAACTCCCCCTCTCCTGTGCACATCTTCATGAACTCCCCCTCTCCTGTGCACATCTCCATCAACTGCCCACTCCTGTGCACGTCTACATCAACTCCCCCTCTCCCTGCACAGCTCCATCAACTCCCCACTACAGTGTACATCTCCATCAACTCCTCCTAATGTGCACATCTCCATCATCTACCCTCCTGTGCACATCTCAAGCAATTCCACCTCTCCTGTGCAAATCTCCATCAAGTCCACCTCTCCTCTGCACAGCTGCATCAACTCCCCTCTGCTGTGCACATCGCCATTAACTACCCTCTCCTGTGCACATCTGCATCAACACTCCCTCTCCTGTGCACATCTCCATCAATTCCCCCTCTCCTGTGCACATCTCCATCAACTCCCCTCCTGTGCACATCTCAAGCAATTCCACCTCTCCTGTGCACATCTCCATCAACTCCACCTCTCCTCTGCACAGCTCCATCAACTCCCCTCTCCTGTGCACATCGCCATTAACTACCCTCTCCTGTGCACATCTCCATCAACTCTCCCTCTCCTGTGCACATCTCCATCAAATCCCCCTCTCCTGTGCAAATCTCCATCAACTCCTCCTTTCCTGTGCACGTCTCCAACTCTCCCTCATGTGTTCATGTCTATCAACTCCCCTCATGTGCACGTCTCCATCAACCTTCCCCTCACTTGTGCACATCCGCATCAACTCCCCCTCAGCTGCGCACATCCGCATCAACTCCCCATCTCCTGTGCACATCTCCATCAACTACACCTCCCCTGTGCACATCCCCATCAACGCCCTCTCACCTGTGCACATCTCCATCAACTCCCCCTCTCCTGTGCACATTTCCATGAACTCCCCCTCTCCTGTGCACATCTTCATGAACTCCCCCTCTCCTGTGCACATCTCCATCGACTCCCCCTCTCCTGTGCACATCTCCATCAATTCCCCACTCCTGTGCTCATCTCCATCAATTCCCCACTCCTGTGCACATCTCCATCAACTCCCCACTCCTTTGCACATCTCCATCAACTCCTCCTTTCCTCTGCACGTCTCCATCAGCTCCCCCTCTCCTGTGCACATCTCCATGAACTCCCGCTCTCCTGTGCACATCTCCATCAATTCCCCTCATGTGCACATCTGCATCAACTACCCTTCTCCTGGGCATGTCTCCATCAACTACCCCTCTCCTGGGCACATCTCCATCAACTCGCCTCTCCGGTGCACTTCTCCATCAACTCCCCATCTCCTGTGCACATCTTCATGAACTCCCCCTCTCCTGTGCACATCTTCATGAAGTCCCCCTTTCCTGTGCACATCTCCATCAACTGCCCACTCCTGTGCACATCTCCATCAACTCCCCCTCTCCTGTGCAAATCTCCATCAACTCCCGCTCTCCTGTGCACATCTCCATCAACTCCCCCTCTCCTGTGCACATCTCCATGAACTTCCGATCTCCTGTGCACATCTTCATGAACTCCCCCTCTCCTGTGCACATCTTCACCAGCCTCCCCTCTCCTGTGCACATCTCCATCAACTCCCCCTCTCCTGTGCACATCTCCATCAACTCCCCCTCTCCTGTGCACATCTTCATGAACTCCCCCTCTCCTGTGCACATCTCCATCAACTGCCCACTCCTGTGCACGTCTACATCAACTCCCCCTCTCCCTGCACAGCTCCATCAACTCCCCACTACAGTGTACATCTCCATCAACTCCTCCTAATGTGCACATCTCCATCATCTACCCTCCTGTGCACATCTCAAGCAATTCCACCTCTCCTGTGCAAATCTCCATCAACTCCACCTCTCCTCTGCACAGCTGCATCAACTCCCCTCTGCTGTGCACATCGCCATTAACTACCCTCTGCTGTGTACATCTGCATCAACACTCCCTCTCCTGTGCACATCTCCATCAATTCCCCCTCTCCTGTGCACATCTCCATCAACTCCCCTCCTGTGCACATCTCAAGCAATTCCACCTCTCCTGTGCACATCTCCATCAACTCCACCTCTCCTCTGCACAGCTCCATCAACTCCCCTCTCCTGTGCACATCGCCATAAACTACCCTCTCCTGTGCACATCTCCATCAACTCTCCCTCTCCTGTGCACATCTCCATCAAATCCCCCTCTCCTGTGCAAATCTCCATCAACTCCTCCTTTCCTGTGCACGTCTCCAACTCTCCCTCATGTGTTCATGTCTATCAACTCCCCTCATGTGCACGTCTCCATCAACTCCCCCTCTCTTGTGCACATCCGCATCAACTCCCCATCTCCTGTGCACATCTCCATCAACTACCCCTCCCCTGTGCACATCCCCATCAACGCCCTCTCACCTGTGCACATCTCCATCAACTCCCCCACTCCTGTGCACATTTCCATGAACTCCCCCTCTCCTGTGCACATCTTCATGAACTCCCCCTCTCCTGTGCACATCTCCATCGACTCCCCCTCTCCTGTGCACATCTCCATCAATTCCCCACTCCTGTGCTCATCTCCATCAATTCCCCACTCCTGTGCACATCTCCATCAACTCCCCACTCCTTTGCACATCTCCATCAACTCCTCCTTTCCTCTGCACGTCTCCATCAGCTCCCCCTCTCCTGTGCACATCTCCATGAACTCCACCTCTCCTCTGCACATCTTCATCAACTTCCCGTCTCTTGTGCACATTTCCATCAACTCCCCCTCTGCTGTGCACATCTTCATCAACTCCTCACTCCTGTGCATATGGCCATCAACTCCCCTCTCCTGTGCACAGCTCCATCAACTCCCCTCTCCTGTGCATATGGCCATCAACTCCCCTCTCCTGTGCACATCTCCATCAACTCTGACTCTCCTGTGCACATCTACATTAACTCCCACTCCTGTGCAAATCTCCAACAACTCCCGCTCTCCTGTGCACATCTCTATCAACTCCCCACTCCTGTGCACATCTCCATCAACTACCTTCTCCTGTGCACGTCCCTATCAACTACCTCTCTCCTTTGCACATATCCATCAACTTCCCCTCTCCTGTGCACGACTCCATGAACTCCCCGTCTCTTGGGCACTTCTCCATCAACTCCCCCTCTGCTGTGCACATCTCCATCAACACCCCACTCCTGTGCACGTCTCCATCAACTCCCTACTACTATGCACATCTCCATCATTTCGTCCTTTCCTGAGCACGTCTCCATCAACTCCCTTCTCCTGTGCACATCTCCATGAACTTCCGATCTCCTGTGCACATCTTCATGAACTCCCCCTCTCCTGTGCACATCTTCATGAAGTCCGCCACTCCTGTGCACATCTCCATCAACTGCCCACTCCTGTGCACTTCTCCATCAACTCTCCTCCTGTGCACATCTCCATCAACTCCCCCTCTCCTGTGCAAATCTCCATCAACTCCCGCTCTCCTGTGCACATCTCCATCAACTCCCCCTCTCCTGTGCACATCTCCATGAACTTCCGATCTCCTGTGCACATCTTCATGAACTCCCCCTCTCCTGTGCACATCTTCATGAACTCCCCCTCTCCTGTGCACATCTCCATCAACTGTCCACTCCTGTGCACGTCTACATCAACTCCCCGTCTCCTGTGCACGTCTCCATCAACTCCACCTCTGCTGTGCACATCTCCATCAGCTCCCCAGTCCTGTGCACGTCTCCATCGACTCCCCACCCCTATGCACATCTCCATCATTTCCTCCTTTCCTGAGCACGTCTCCATCAACTCCTTCTCTCCTGTGCAATTCTCCATCAACTCCCCTCTCCTGTGCACATCTCCATCAACTTTCCCTCTCCTGTGCACATCTCCATGAACTCCCCAGTCCTGTGCACTTCTCCATCAACTGCCCTCCTGTGCACATCTCAAACAATTCCACCTCTCCTGTGCACATCTCCATCATCTCCACCTCTCCTCTGCACCTCTCCATGAACTTCCGATCTCCTGTGCACATCTTCATGAACTCCCCCTCTCCTGTGCACATCTCCATCAACTGCCCACTCCTGTGCACGTCTACATCAACTCCCCCTCTCCTCTGCACAGCTCCATCAACTCCCCACTACTGTGCACATCTCCATCAACTCCGCCTCTCCTCTGCACATCGCCATTAACTACCCTCTCCTGTGCACATCTGCATCAACACTCGCTCTCCTGTGCACATCTCCATCAACTCCCCCTCTCCTGTGCACATTTCCATGAACTCCCCCTCTCCTGCGCACATCTCCATCGACTCCCCCTCTCCTGTGCACATCTCCATCAATTCCCCACTCCTGTGCTCATCTCCATCAACTCCACCTCTCCTCTGTACATGGCCATTAACTACCCTCTCCTGTGCACATCTGCATCAATTCCCCCTCTCCTTTGCACATCTCCATCAACTTCCCCTCTCCTGTGCACGTCTCCATGAACTCCCCGTCTCCTGTGCACTTCTCCATCAACTCCCCCTCTACTGTGCACATCTCCATCAACTCCTTCTCTCCTGTGCAAATCTCCATCAACTCTCCTCTCCTGTGCACATCTCCATGAACTCCCCCTCTCCTGTGCACATCTTCATGAACTCCCCCACTCCTGTGCACATCTCCATCAACTGCCCACTCCTGTGCACGTCTACATCAACTCCCCCTCTCCCTGCACAGCTCCATCAACTCCCCACTACTGTGTACATCTCCATCAACTCCCCTCCTGTGCACATCTCAAGCAATTCCACCTCTCCTGTGCACATCTCCATCAACTCCACCTCTCCTCTGCACAGCTCCATCAACTGCCCACTCCTGTGCACTTCTCCATCAACTCTCCTCCTGTGCACATCTCCATCAACTCCCCCTCTCCTGTGCAAATCTCCATCAACTCCCACTCTCCTGTGCACATCTCCATCAACTCCCCCTCTCCTGTGCACATCTCCATGAACTTCCGATCTCCTGTGCACATCTTCATGAACTCCCCCTCTCCTGTGCACATCTTCATGAACTCCCCCTCTCCTGTGCACATCTCCATCAACTGTCCACTCCTGTGCACGTCTACATCAACTCCCCCTCTCCTCTGCACATCTCCATCAACTTCCCCTCTCCTGTGCACGTCTCCATGAACTCCCCGTCTCCTGTGCACGTCTCCATCAACTCCACCTCTGCTGTGCACATCTCCATCAGCTCCCCAGTCCTGTGCACGTCTCCATCGACTCCCCACCCCTATGCACATCTCCATCA
Source organism: Mobula birostris (assembly GCF_030028105.1). Lineage (NCBI taxonomy): Eukaryota > Metazoa > Chordata > Chondrichthyes > Myliobatiformes > Myliobatidae > Mobula > Mobula birostris. The sequence continues at coordinate 41,219,472 of NC_092397.1, forward strand.
TTTCCTCCTTTCCTGAGCACGTCTCCATCAACTCCTTCTCTCCTGTGCAATTCTCCATCAACTCCCCTCTCCTGTGCACATCTCCATCAACTTTCCCTCTCCTGTGCACATCTCCATGAACTTCCCAGTCCTGTGCACTTCTCCATCAACTGCCCTCCTGTGCACATCTCAAACAATTCCACCTCTCCTGTGCACATCTCCATCATCTCCACCTCTCCTCTGCACCTCTCCATGAACTTCCGATCTCCTGTGCACATCTTCATGAAGTCCCCCTCTCCTGTGCACATCTCCATCAACTGCCCACTCCTGTGCACGTCTACATCAACTCCCCCTCTCCTCTGCACAGCTCCATCAACTCCCCACTACTGTGCACATCTCCATCAACTCCGCCTCTCCTCTGCACATCGCCATTAACTACCCTCTCCTGTGCACATCTGCATCAACACTCGCTCTCCTGTGCACATCTCCATCAACTCCCCCTCTCCTGTGCACATTTCCATGAGCTCCCCCTCTCCTGCGCACATCTCCATCGACTCCCCCTCTCCTGTGCACATCTCCATCAATTCCCCACTCCTGTGCTCATCTCCATCAACTCCACCTCTCCTCTGTACATGGCCATTAACTACCCTCTCCTGTGCACATCTGCATCAATTCCCCCTCTCCTTTGCACATCTCCATCAACTTCCCCTCTCCTGTGCACGTCTCCATGAACTCCCCGTCTCCTGTGCACTTCTCCATCAACTCCCCCTCTACTGTGCACATCTCCATCAACTCCTTCTCTCCTGTGCAAATCTCCATCAACTCCCCTCTCCTGTGCACATCTCCATGAACTCCCCCTCTCCTGTGCACATCTTCATGAACTCCCCCACTCCTGTGCACATCTCCATCAACTGCCCACTCCTGTGCACGTCTACATCAACTCCCCCTCTCCCTGCACAGCTCCATCAACTCCCCACTACTGTGTACATCTCCATCAACTCCCCTCCTGTGCACATCTCAAGCAATTCCACCTCTCCTGTGCACATCTCCATCAACTCCACCTCTCCTCTGCACAGCTCCATCAACTCCCCTCTCCTGTGCACATCGCCATTAACTACCCTCTCCTGTGCACATCTCCATCAACTCTCCCTCTCCTGTGCACATCTCCATCAAATCCCCCTCTCCTCTGCAAATCTCCATCTACTCCTCCTTTCCTGTGCACGTCTCCAACTCTCCCTCATGTGTTTATGTCTATCAACTCCCCTCAGGTGCACGTCTCCATCAACTTCCCCTCACCTCTGCACGTCTCCATCAGCTCCCTCTCTCCTGTGCACATCTCCATCAGCTCCCGCTCTCCTGTGCACATCTCCATCAGCTCCCCCTCTCCTGTGCACATCTCCATGAACTCCACCTCTCCTCTGCACATCTTCATCAACTCCCCGTCTCTTGTGCACATTTCCATCAACTCCCCCTCTGCTGTGCACATCTTCATCAACTCCTCACTCCTGTGGATGTCTCCATCAACTCTCCCTCTCCGCTGCACAGCTCCATCAACTCCCCTCTCCTGTGCATATCGCCATCAACTCCCCTCTCCTGTGCACATCTACATTAACTCCCACTCATGTGCAAATCTCCAACAACTCCCGCTCTCCTGTGCACATCTCCATCAACTCCCAACTCCTGTGCACATCTCCATCAACTACCTTCTTCTGTGGACGTCCCTATCAACTACCTCTCTCCTTTGCACATATCCATCAACTTCCCCTCTCCTGTGCATGACTCCATGAACTCCCCGTCTCTTGGGCACTTCTCCATCAACTCCCCCTCTGCTGTGCACATCTCCATCAACACCCCACTCCTGTGCACGTCTCCATCAACTCCCCACTCCTATGCACATCTCCATCATTTCGTCCTTTCCTGAGCACGTCTCCATCAACTCCTTCTCTCCTGTGCAAATCTCCATCAACTCCCCTCTCCTGTGCACATCTCCATGAACTTCCGATCTCCTGTGCACATCTTCATGAACTCCCCCTCTCCTGTGCACATCTTCATGAAGTCCCCCTCTCCTGTGCACATCTCCATCAACTGCCCACTCCTGTGCACATCTCCATCAACTCCCCCTCTCCTGTGCAAATCTCCATCAACTCCCGCTCTCCTGTGCACATCTCCATCAACTCCCCCTCTCCAGTGCACATCTCCATGAACTTCCGATCTCCTGTGCACATCTCCATCAACTCCGCCTCTCCTGTGCATATCCCCATCAACTCCCCTTCTGCTGTGCACATCCCCATCAACTCCCCCTCTCCTGTGCACACGTCCATCAACTCCCCACTCCTGTGCACATCTCCATTGACTCCCATTCTCCTGTGCACATCTCCATCAACTCCCCACTCCTGTGCACGTCTCCATCAACTACCCACTCCTGTGCACGTCTCCATCAACTCCCCGTCTGCTGTGCACATTTCCATCAACACCCCTCTCCTGTGCACATCTCCATCAACTCCCCCTCTCCTTTGCCCGTCTCCATCAACTCCCCCTCTCCTGTGCACTTCTCCATCAACTCCCCCTCTCCTGTGCACATCCCCATCAAGTCCCTCTCTCCTGTGCACAACTCCATCAACTCCCCACTCCTGTGCACATCTGCATCAATTCTCCATCTCCTGTGCACGTCTCCATCAACTCCCACTCTCTTGTGCACATCTCCATCAACTCCCCCTCTCCTGTGCACATCTCCATCAACTCCCCTCTCCTGTGCACATCTCCATCAACTCCCCACTCCTGTGCACGTCTCCATCAACTACCCACTCATGTGCACGTCTCCATCAACTCCCCAGTCCTGTGCACGCTCCATCAACTACCCAGTCCTGTGCCCGTCTCCATCAACTCCCCACTCCTGTGCACTTCTCCATCAACTCCCCACTCCTATGCACATCTCCAGCAACTCCTTCTCTCCTGTGCACGTCTCCATCAACTCCTTCTCTCCTGTGCACATCTCCATCAACTCACCTCTCCTGTGCACATCTCCAGCAACTCCCCCTCATGTATCATCTCCATCAACTCCCCCTCATGTGCACATCCCCATCAACTCCCCCTCATGTGCACATATCCATCAACTCTCCCTCATGTGCACATCCCCATCAACTCCCCCCTCCTGTGCACATCCGCATCAACTCCCCCTCTCCTGTGCACTTCTCCATCAACTCCCCACTGCTGTGCAAGTCTCCATCAACTCCCCCTCTCCTCTGCACATCTCCATCAACTCCCCATCTCCTGTGCAAATCTCCATCAACTCCCCCTCTCCTGTGCACATCTCCATGAACTCCCCCTCTCCTGTGCACATCTTCATGAACTCCCCCACTCCTGTGCACATCTCCATCAACTGCCCACTCCTGTGCACGTCTACATCAACTCCCCCTCTCCCTGCACAGCTCCATCAACTCCCCACTACTGTGTACATCTCCATCAACTCCTCTCCTGTGCACATCTCAAGCAATTCCACCTCTCCTGTGCACATCTCCATCAACTTCACCTCTCCTCTGCACAGCTCCATCAACTCCCCTCTCCTGTGCACATCGCCATTAACTACCCTCTCCTGTGCACATCTCCATCAACTCTCCCTCTCCTGTGCACATCTCCATCAAATCCCCCTCTCCTATGCAAATCTCCATCTACTCCTCCTTTCCTGTGCACGTCTCCAACTCTCCCTCATGTGTTTATGTCTATCAACTCCCCTCAGGTGCACGTCTCCATCAACTTCCCCTCGCTTGTGCACATCCGCATCAAGTCCCCCTCACCTGTGCACATCCGCATCAACTCCCCCTGACCTGTGCACATCCGCATCAACTCCCCATCTCCTGTGCACATCTCCATCAACTACCCCTCCCCTGTGCACATCCCCATCAACGCCCTCTCACTTGTGCACATCTCCATCAACTCCCCCTCTCCTGTGCACATTTCCATGAACTCCCCCTCTCCTATGCACATGTTCATGAACTCCCCCTCTCCTGTGCACATCTCCATCGACTCCCCCTCTCCTGTGCACATCTCCATCAATTCCCCACTCCTGTGCTCATCTCCATCAATTCCCCACTCCTGTGCACATCTCCATCAACTCCCCACTCCTTTGCACATCTCCATCAACTCCTCCTTTCCTCTGCACGTCTCCATCAGCTCCCCCTCTCCTGTGCACATCTCCATCAGCTCCCGCTCTCCTGTGCACATCTCCATCAGCTCCCCCTCTCCTGTGCACATCTCCATGAACTCCACCTCTCCTCTGCACATCTTCATCAACTCCCCGTCTCTTGTGCACATTTCCATCAACTCCCCCTCTGCTGTGCACATCTTCATCAACTCCTCACTCCTGTGGACGTCTCCATCAACTCTCCCTCTCCGCTGCACAGCTCCATCAACTCCCCTCTCCTGTGCATATCGCCATCAAATCCCCTCTCCTGTGCACATCTCCATCAACTCTGCCTCTCCTGTGCACATCTACATTAACTCCCACTCCTGTGCAAATCTCCAACAACTCCCGCTCTCCTGTGCACATCTCCATCAACTCCCCACTCCTATGCACATCTCCATCAACTACCTTCTTCTGTGCACGTCCCTATCAACTACCTCTCTCCTTTGCACATGTCCATCAACTTCCCCTCTCGTGTGCATGACTCCATGAACTCCCCGTCTCTTGGGCACTTCTCCATCAACTCCCCCTCTGCTGTGCACATCTCCATCAACACCCCACTCCTGTGCACGTCTCCATCAACTCCCCACTCCTATGCACATCTCGATCATTTCGTCCTTTCCTGAGCACGTCTCCATCAACTCCTTCTCTCCTGTGCAAATCTCCATCAACTCTCCTCTCCTGTGCACATCTCCATGAACTTCCGATCTCCTGTGCACATCTTCATGAACTCCCCTCTCCTGTGCACATCTTCATGAAGTCCCCCTCTCCTGTGCACATCTCCATCAACTGCCAACTCCTGTGCACATCTCCATCAACTCCCCCTCTCCTGTGCAAATCTCCATCAACTCCCGCTCTCCTGTGCACATCTCCATCAACTCCCCCTCTCCAGTGCACATCTCCATGAACTTCCGATCTCCTGTGCACATCTTCATGAACTCCCCCTCTCCTGTGCACAACTCCATCAACTCCGCCTCTCCTGTGCATATCCCCATCAACTCCCCTTCTGCTGTGCACATCCCCATCAACTCCCCCTCTCCTGTGCACACGTCCATCAACTCCCCACTCCTGTGCACATCTCCATTGACTCCCATTCTCCTGTGCACATCTCCATCAACACCCCTCTCCTGTGCACATCTCCATCAACTCCCCCTCTCCTTTGCCCGTCTCCATCAACTCCCCCTCTCCTGTGCACTTCTCCATCAACTCCCCCTCTCCTGTGCACATCCCCATCAAGTCCCTCTCTCCTGTGCACAACTCCATCAACTCCCCACTCCTGTGCACATCTGCATCAATTCTCCATCTCCTGTGCACGTCTCCATCAACTCCCACTCTCCTGTGCACATCTCCATCAACTCCCCCTCTCCTGTGCACATCTCCATCAACTCCCCTCTCCTGTGCACATCTCCATCAACTCCCCACTCCTGTGCACGTCTCCATCAACTACCCACTCATGTGCACGTCTCCATCAACTCCCCAGTCCTGTGCACGCTCCATCAACTACCCAGTCCTGTGCCCGTCTCCATCAACTCCCCCTCTCCTGTGCCTGTCTCCATCAACTCCCCACTCCTGTGCACTTCTCCATCAACTCCCCACTCCTATGCACATCTCCAGCAACTCCTTCTCTCCTGTGCACGTCTCCATCAACTCCTTCTCTCCTGTGCACATCTCAATCAACTCACCTCTCCTGTGCACATCTCCAGCAACTCCCCCTCATGTATCATCTCCATCAACTCCCCCTCATGTGCACATCCCCATCAACTCCCCCTCATGTGCACATATCCATCAACTCTCCCTCATGTGCACATCCCCATCAACTCCCCCCTCCTGTGCACATCCGCATCAACTCCCCCTCTCCTGTGCACTTCTCCATCAACTCCCCACTGCTGTGCAAGTCTCCATCAACTCCCCCTCTCCTCTGCACATCTCCATCAACTCCCCATCTCCTGTGCAAATCTCCATCAACTCCCCCTCTCCTGTGCACATCTCCATCAACACCCCACTCCTGTGCACGTCTCCATCAACTCCCCACTCCTATGCACATCTCCATCATTTCGTCCTTTCCTGAGCACGTCTCCATCAACTCCTTCTCTCCTGTGCAAATCTCCATCAACTCCCCTCTCCTGTGCACATCTCCATGAACTTCCGATCTCCTGTGCACATCTTCATGAACTCCCCCTCTCCTGTGCACATCTTCATGAAGTCCCCCTCTCCTGTGCACATCTCCATCAACTGCCCACTCCTGTGCACATCTCCATCAACTCCCCCTCTCCTGTGCAAATCTCCATCAACTCCCGCTCTCCTGTGCACATCTCCATCAACTCCCCCTCTCCAGTGCACATCTCCATGAACTTCCGATCTCCTGTGCACATCTCCATCAACTCCGCCTCTCCTGTGCATATCCCCATCAACTCCCCTTCTGCTGTGCACATCCCCATCAACTCCCCCTCTCCTGTGCACACGTCCATCAACTCCCCACTCCTGTGCACATCTCCATTGACTCCCATTCTCCTGTGCACATCTCCATCAACTCCCCACTCCTGTGCACGTCTCCATCAACTACCCACTCCTGTGCACGTCTCCATCAACTCCCCGTCTGCTGTGCACATTTCCATCAACACCCCTCTCCTGTGCACATCTCCATCAACTCCCCCTCTCCTTTGCCCGTCTCCATCAACTCCCCCTCTCCTGTGCACTTCTCCATCAACTCCCCCTCTCCTGTGCACATCCCCATCAAGTCCCTCTCTCCTGTGCACAACTCCATCAACTCCCCACTCCTGTGCACACCTGCATCAATTCTCCATCTCCTGTGCACGTCTCCATCAACTCCCACTCTCTTGTGCACATCTCCATCAACTCCCCCTCTCCTGTGCACATCTCCATCAACTCCCCTCTCCTGTGCACATCTCCATCAACTCCCCACTCCTGTGCACGTCTCCATCAACTACCCACTCATGTGCACGTCTCCATCAACTCCCCAGTCCTGTGCACGCTCCATCAACTACCCAGTCCTGTGCCCGTCTCCATCAACTCCCCACTCCTGTGCACTTCTCCATCAACTCCCCACTCCTATGCACATCTCCAGCAACTCCTTCTCTCCTGTGCACGTCTCCATCAACTCCTTCTCTCCTGTGCACATCTCCATCAACTCACCTCTCCTGTGCACATCTCCAGCAACTCCCCCTCATGTATCATCTCCATCAACTCCCCCTCATGTGCACATCCCCATCAACTCCCCCTCATGTGCACATATCCATCAACTCTCCCTCATGTGCACATCCCCATCAACTCCCCCCTCCTGTGCACATCCGCATCAACTCCCCCTCTCCTGTGCACTTCTCCATCAACTCCCCACTGCTGTGCAAGTCTCCATCAACTCCCCCTCTCCTCTGCACATCTCCATCAACTCCCCATCTCCTGTGCAAATCTCCATCAACTCCCCCTCTCCTGTGCACATCTCCATGAACTCCCCCTCTCCTGTGCACATCTTCATAAACTCCCCCACTCCTGTGCACATCTCCATCAACTGCCCACTCCTGTGCACGTCTACATCAACTCCCCCTCTCCCTGCACAGCTCCATCAACTCCCCACTACTGTGTACATCTCCATCAACTCCTCTCCTGTGCACATCTCAAGCAATTCCACCTCTCCTGTGCACATCTCCATCAACTCTCCCTCTCCTCTGCACAGCTCCATCAACTCCCCTCTCCTATGCAAATCTCCATCTACTCCTCCTTTCCTGTGCACGTCTCCAACTCTCCCTCATGTGTTTATGTCTATCAACTCCCCTCAGGTGCACGTCTCCATCAACTTCCCCTCGCTTGTGCACATCCGCATCAAGTCCCCCTCACCTGTGCACATCCGCATCAACTCCCCCTGACCTGTGCACATCCGCATCAACTCCCCATCTCCTGTGCACATCTCCATCAACTACCCCTCCCCTGTGCACATCCCCATCAACGCCCTCTCACTTGTGCACATCTCCATCAACTCCCCCTCTCCTGTGCACATTTCCATGAACTCCCCCTCTCCTATGCACATGTTCATGAACTCCCCCTCTCCTGTGCACATCTCCATCGACTCCCCCTCTCCTGTGCACATCTCCATCAATTCCCCACTCCTGTGCTCATCTCCATCAATTCCCCACTCCTGTGCACATCTCCATCAACTCCCCACTCCTTTGCACATCTCCATCAACTCCTCCTTTCCTCTGCACGTCTCCATCAGCTCCCCCTCTCCTGTGCACATCTCCATCAGCTCCCGCTCTCCTGTGCACATCTCCATCAGCTCCCCCTCTCCTGTGCACATCTCCATGAACTCCACCTCTCCTCTGCACATCTTCATCAACTCCCCGTCTCTTGTGCACATTTCCATCAACTCCCCCTCTGCTGTGCACATCTTCATCAACTCCTCACTCCTGTGGACGTCTCCATCAACTCTCCCTCTCCGCTGCACAGCTCCATCAACTCCCCTCTCCTGTGCATATCGCCATCAAATCCCCTCTCCTGTGCACATCTCCATCAACTCTGCCTCTCCTGTGCACATCTACATTAACTCCCACTCCTGTGCAAATCTCCAACAACTCCCGCTCTCCTGTGCACATCTCCATCAACTCCCCACTCCTATGCACATCTCCATCAACTACCTTCTTCTGTGCACGTCCCTATCAACTACCTCTCTCCTTTGCACATGTCCATCAACTTCCCCTCTCCTGTGCATGACTCCATGAACTCCCCGTCTCTTGGGCACTTCTCCATCAACTCCCCCTCTGCTGTGCACATCTCCATCAACACCCCACTCCTGTGCACGTCTCCATCAACTCCCCACTCCTATGCACATCTCGATCATTTCGTCCTTTCCTGAGCACGTCTCCATCAACTCCTTCTCTCCTGTGCAAATCTCCATCAACTCCCCTCTCCTGTGCACATCTCCATGAACTTCCGATCTCCTGTGCACATCTTCATGAACTCCCCCTCTCCTGTGCACATCTTCATGAAGTCCCCCTCTCCTGTGCACATCTCCATCAACTGCCAACTCCTGTGCACATCTCCATCAACTCCCCCTCTCCTGTGCAAATCTCCATCAACTCCCCTCTCCTGTGCAAATCTCCATCAACTCCCCTCTCCTGTGCACGTCTCCATCAACTCCCCACTCCTGTGCACGTCTCCATCAACTACCCACTAATGTGCACGTCTCCATCAACTCCCCAGTCCTGTGCACGCTCCATCAACTACCCAGTCCTGTGCCCGTCTCCATCAACTCCCCACTCCTGTGCACTTCTCCATCAACTCCCCACTCCTATGCACATCTCCAGCAACTCCTTCTCTCCTGTGCACGTCTCCATCAACTCCTTCTCTCCTGTGCACATCTCCATCAACTCACCTCTCCTGTGCACATCTCCAGCAACTCCCCCTCATGTATCATCTCCATCAACTCCCCCTCATGTGCACATCCCCATCAACTCCCCCTCATGTGCACATATCCATCAACTCTCCCTCATGTGCACATCCCCATCAACTCCCCCCTCCTGTGCACATCCGCATCAACTCCCCCTCTCCTGTGCACTTCTCCATCAACTCCCCACTGCTGTGCAAGTCTCCATCAACTCCCCCTCTCCTCTGCACATCTCCATCAACTCCCCATCTCCTGTGCAAATCTCCATCAACTCCCCCTCTCCTGTGCACATCTCCATGAACTCCCCCTCTCCTGTGCACATCTTCATGAACTCCCCCACTCCTGTGCACATCTCCATCAACTGCCCACTCCTGTGCACGTCTACATCAACTCCCCCTCTCCCTGCACAGCTCCATCAACTCCCCACTACTGTGTACATCTCCATCAACTCCTCTCCTGTGCACATCTCAAGCAATTCCACCTCTCCTGTGCACATCTCCATCAACTCCACCTCTCCTCTGCACAGCTCCATCAACTCCCCTCTCCTATGCAAATCTCCATCTACTCCTCCTTTCCTGTGCACGTCTCCAACTCTCCCTCATGTGTTTATGTCTATCAACTCCCCTCAGGTGCACGTCTCCATCAACTTCCCCTCGCTTGTGCACATCCGCATCAAGTCCCCCTCACCTGTGCACATCCGCATCAACTCCCCCTGACCTGTGCACATCCGCATCAACTCCCCATCTCCTGTGCACATCTCCATCAACTACCCCTCCCCTGTGCACATCCCCATCAACGCCCTCTCACTTGTGCACATCTCCATCAACTCCCCCTCTCCTGTGCACATTTCCATGAACTCCCCCTCTCCTATGCACATGTTCATGAACTCCCCCTCTCCTGTGCACATCTCCATCGACTCCCCCTCTCCTGTGCACATCTCCATCAATTCCCCACTCCTGTGCTCATCTCCATCAATTCCCCACTCCTGTGCACATCTCCATCAACTCCCCACTCCTTTGCACATCTCCATCAACTCCTCCTTTCCTCTGCACGTCTCCATCAGCTCCCCCTCTCCTGTGCACATCTCCATCAGCTCCCGCTCTCCTGTGCACATCTCCATCAGCTCCCCCTCTCCTGTGCACATCTCCATGAACTCCACCTCTCCTCTGCACATCTTCATCAACTCCCCGTCTCTTGTGCACATTTCCATCAACTCCCCCTCTGCTGTGCACATCTTCATCAACTCCTCACTCCTGTGGACGTCTCCATCAACTCTCCCTCTCCGCTGCACAGCTCCATCAACTCCCCTCTCCTGTGCATATCGCCATCAAATCCCCTCTCCTGTGCACATCTCCATCAACTCTGCCTCTCCTGTGCACATCTACATTAACTCCCACTCCTGTGCAAATCTCCAACAACTCCCGCTCTCCTGTGCACATCTCCATCAACTCCCCACTCCTATGCACATCTCCATCAACTACCTTCTTCTGTGCACGTCCCTATCAACTACCTCTCTCCTTTGCACATGTCCATCAACTTCCCCTCTCCTGTGCATGACTCCATGAACTCCCCGTCTCTTGGGCACTTCTCCATCAACTCCCCCTCTGCTGTGCACATCTCCATCAACACCCCACTCCTGTGCACGTCTCCATCAACTCCCCACTCCTATGCACATCTCGATCATTTCGTCCTTTCCTGAGCACGTCTCCATCAACTCCTTCTCTCCTGGGCAAATCTCCATCAACTCCCCTCTCCTGTGCACATCTCCATGAACTTCCGATCTCCTGTGCACATCTTCATGAACTCCCCCTCTCCTGTGCACATCTTCATGAAGTCCCCCTCTCCTGTGCACATCTCCATCAACTGCCAACTCCTGTGCACATCTCCATCAACTCCCCCTCTCCTGTGCAAATCTCCATCAACTCCCGCTCTCCTGTGCACATCTCCATCAACTCCCCCTCTCCAGTGCACATCTCCATGAACTTCCGATCTCCTGTGCACATCTTCATGAACTCCCCCTCTCCTGTGCACAACTCCATCAACTCCGCCTCTCCTGTGCATATCCCCATCAACTCCCCTTCTGCTGTGCACATCCCCATCAACTCCCCCTCTCCTGTGCACATCTCCATCAACTCCCCACTCCTGTGCACGTCTCCATCAACTCCCCACTCGTGTGCACGTCTCCATCAACTCCCCGTCTGCTGTGCACATTTCCATCAACACCCCTCTCCTGTGCACATCTCCATCAACTCCCCCTCTCCTTTGCCCGTCTCCATCAACTCCCCCTCTCCTGTGCACTTCTCCATCAACTCCCCCTCTCCTGTGCACATCCCCATCAAGTCCCTCTCTCCTGTGCACAACTCCATCAACTCCCCACTCCTGTGCACATCTGCATCAATTCTCCATCTCCTGTGCACGTCTCCATCAACTCCCACTCTCCTGTGCACATCTCCATCAACTCCCCCTCTCCTGTGCACATCTCCATCAACTCCCCTCTCCTGTGCACATCTCCATCAACTCCCCACTCCTGTGCACGTCTCCATCAACTACCCACTCATGTGCACGTCTCCATCAACTCCCCAGTCCTGTGCACGCTCCATCAACTACCCAGTCCTGTGCCCGTCTCCATCAACTCCCCCTCTCCTGTGCCTGTCTCCATCAACTCCTTCTCTCCTGTGCACATCTCAATCAACTCACCTCTCCTGTGCACATCTCCAGCAACTCCCCCTCATGTATCATCTCCATCAACTCCCCCTCATGTGCACATCCCCATCAACTCCCCCTCATGTGCACATATCCATCAACTCTCCCTCATGTGCACATCCCCATCAACTCCCCCCTCCTGTGCACATCCGCATCAACTCCCCCTCTCCTGTGCACTTCTCCATCAACTCCCCACTGCTGTGCAAGTCTCCATCAACACCCCTCTACTCTGCACATCTCCATCAACTCCCCATCTCCTGTGCAAATCTCCATCAACTCCCCCTCTCCTGTGCACATCTCCATGAACTCCCCCTCTCCTGTGCACATCTTCATGAACTCCCCCACTCCTGTGCACATCTCCATCAACTGCCCACTCCTGTGCACGTCTACATCAACTCCCCCTCTCCCTGCACAGCTCCATCAACTCCCCACTACTGTGCACATCGCCATTAACTACCCTCTCCTGTGCACATCTCCATCAACTCTCCCTCTCCTGTGCACATCTCCATCAAATCCCCCTCTCCTATGCAAATCTCCATCTACTCCTCCTTTCCTGTGCACGTCTCCAACTCTCCCTCATGTGTTTATGTCTATCAACTCCCCTCAGGTGCACGTCTCCATCAACTTCCCCTCGCTTGTGCACATCCGCATCAAGTCCCCCTCACCTGTGCACATCCGCATCAACTCCCCCTCACCTGTGCACATCCGCATCAACTCCCCATCTCCTGTGCACATCTCCATCAACTACCCCTCCCCTGTGCACATCCCCATCAACGCCCTCTCACCTGTGCACACCTCCATCAACTCCCCCTCTCCTGTGCACATTTCCATGAACTCCCCCTCTCCTATGCACATGTTCATGAACTCCCCCTCTCCTGTGCACATCTCCATCGACTCCCCCTCTCCTGTGCACATCTCCATCAATTCCCCACTCCTGTGCTCATCTCCATCAATTCCCCACTCCTGTGCACATCTGCATCAACTCCCCACTCCTTTGCACATCTCCATCAACTCCTCCTTTCCTCTGCACGTCTCCATCAGCTCCCCCTCTCCTGTGCACATCTCCATCAGCTCCCGCTCTCCTGTGCACATCTCCATCAGCTCCCCCTCTCCTGTGCACATCTCCATGAACTCCACCTCTCCTGTGCACATCTCCATCAACTGCCCACTCCTGTGCACGTCTACATCAACTCCCCCTCTCCCTGCACAGCTCCATCAACTCCCCACTACTGTGTACATCTCCATCAACTCCTCCTAATGTGCACATCTCCATCATCTACCCTCCTGTGCACATCTCAAGCAATTCCACCTCTCCTGTGCACATCTCCATCAACTCCACCTCTCCTCTGCACAGCTCCATCAACTCCCCTCTGCTGTGCAATTCGGCATTAACTACCCTCTCCTGTGCACATCTGCATCAAGACTCCCTCTCCTGTGCACATCTCCATCAATTCCCCCTCTCCTGTGTACATCTCCATCAACTCCCCTCCTGTGCACATCTCAAGCAATTCCACCTCTCCTGTGCACATCTCCATCAACTCCACCTCTCCTCTGCACAGCTCCATCAACTCCCCTCTCCTGTGCACATCGCCATCAAATCCCCCTCTCCTGTGCAAATCTCCATCAACTCCTACTTTCCTGTGCACGTCTCCAACTCTCCCTCATGTGTTCATGTCTATCAACTCCCCTCATGTGCACGTCTCCATCAACTTCCCCTCTCTTGTGCACATCCGCATCAACTCCCCCTCACCTGTGCACATCCGCTTCAACTCCCCATCTCCTGTGCACATCTCCATCAACTACCCCTCCCCTATGCACATCCCCATCAACGCCCTCTCCTGTGCACATCTTCATGAACTCCCCCTCTCCTGTGCACATCTCCATCGACTCCCCCTCTCCTGTGCACATCTCCATCAATTCCCCAGTCCTGTGCTCATCTCCATCAATTCCCCACTCCTGTGCACATCTCCATCAACTCCCCACTCCTTTGCACATCTCCATCAACTCCTCCTTTCCTCTGCACGTCTCCATCAGCTCCCCCTCTCCTGTGCACATCTCCATCAGCTCCCCCTCTCCTGTGCACATCTCCATCAGCTCCCACTCTCCTGTGCACATCTCCATGAACTCCACCTCTCCTCTGCACATCTTCATCAACTCCCCGTCTCTGTGCACATTTCCATCAACTCCCCCTCTGCTGTGCACATCTTCATCAACTCCTCACTCCTGTGGACGTCTCCATCAACTCCCCCTCTCCTCTGCACAGCTCCATCAACTCCCCTCTCCTGTGCATATGGCTAGTCAACTCCCCTCTCCTGTGCACATCCCCATCAACTCCCCCTCTCCTGTGCACACGTCCATCAACTCCCCACTCCTGTGCACATCTCCATTGACTCCCATTCTCCTGTGCACATCTCCATCAACTCCCCACTCCTGTGCACGTCTCCATCAACTACCCACTCCTGTGCACGTCTCCATCAACTCCCCGTCTGCTGTGCACATTTCCATCAACACCCCTCTCCTGTGCACATCTCCATCAACTCCCCCTCTCCTTTGCCCGTCTCCATCAACTCCCCCTCTCCTGTGCACTTCTCCATCAACTCCCCCTCTCCTGTGCACATCCCCATCAAGTCCCTCTCTCCTGTGCACAACTCCATCAACTCCCCACTCCTGTGCACACCTGCATCAATTCTCCATCTCCTGTGCACGTCTCCATCAACTCCCACTCTCTTGTGCACATCTCCATCAACTCCCCCTCTCCTGTGCACATCTCCATCAACTCCCCTCTCCTGTGCACATCTCCATCAACTCCCCACTCCTGTGCACGTCTCCATCAACTACCCCACTCATGTGCACGTCTCCATCAACTCCCCAGTCCTGTGCACGCTCCATCAACTACCCAGTCCTGTGCCCGTCTCCATCAACTCCCCACTCCTGTGCACTTCTCCATCAACTCCCCACTCCTATGCACATCTCCAGCAACTCCTTCTCTCCTGTGCACGTCTCCATCAACTCCTTCTCTCCTGTGCACATCTCCATCAACTCACCTCTCCTGTGCACATCTCCAGCAACTCCCCCTCATGTATCATCTCCATCAACTCCCCCTCATGTGCACATCCCCATCAACTCCCCCTCATGTGCACATATCCATCAACTCTCCCTCATGTGCACATCCCCATCAACTCCCCCCTCCTGTGCACATCCGCATCAACTCCCCCTCTCCTGTGCACTTCTCCATCAACTCCCCACTGCTGTGCAAGTCTCCATCAACTCCCCCTCTCCTCTGCACATCTCCATCAACTCCCCATCTCCTGTGCAAATCTCCATCAACTCCCCCTCTCCTGTGCACATCTCCATGAACTCCCCCTCTCCTGTGCACATCTTCATGAACTCCCCCACTCCTGTGCACATCTCCATCAACTGCCCACTCCTGTGCACGTCTACATCAACTCCCCCTCTCCCTGCACAGCTCCATCAACTCCCCACTACTGTGTACATCTCCATCAACTCCTCTCCTGTGCACATCTCAAGCAATTCCACCTCTCCTGTGCACATCTCCATCAACTCCACCTCTCCTCTGCACAGCTCCATCAACTCCCCTCTCCTATGCAAATCTCCATCTACTCCTCCTTTCCTGTGCACGTCTCCAACTCTCCCTCATGTGTTTATGTCTATCAACTCCCCTCAGGTGCACGTCTCCATCAACTTCCCCTCGCTTGTGCACATCCGCATCAAGTCCCCCTCACCTGTGCACATCCGCATCAACTCCCCCTGACCTGTGCACATCCGCATCAACTCCCCATCTCCTGTGCACATCTCCATCAACTACCCTCCCCTGTGCACATCCCCATCAACGCCCTCTCACTTGTGCACATCTCCATCAACTCCCCCTCTCCTGTGCACATTTCCATGAACTCCCCCTCTCCTATGCACATGTTCATGAACTCCCCCTCTCCTGTGCACATCTCCATCGACTCCCCCTCTCCTGTGCACATCTCCATCAATTCCCCACTCCTGTGGCTCATCTCCATCAATTCCCCACTCCTGTGCACATCTCCATCAACTCCCCACTCCTTTGCACATCTCCATCAACTCCTCCTTTCCTCTGCACGTCTCCATCAGCTCCCCCTCTCCTGTGCACATCTCCATCAGCTCCCGCTCTCCTGTGCACATCTCCATCAGCTCCCCCTCTCCTGTGCACATCTCCATGAACTCCACCTCTCCTCTGCACATCTTCATCAACTCCCCGTCTCTTGTGCACATTTCCATCAACTCCCCCCTCTGCTGTGCACATCTTCATCAACTCCTCACTCCTGTGGACGTCTCCATCAACTCTCCCTCTCCGCTGCACAGCTCCATCAACTCCCCTCTCCTGTGCATATCGCCATCAAATCCCCTCTCCTGTGCACATCTCCATCAACTCTGCCTCTCCTGTGCACATCTACATTAACTCCCCACTCCTGTGCAAATCTCCAACAACTCCCGCTCTCCTGTGCACATCTCCATCAACTCCCCACTCCTATGCACATCTCCATCAACTACCTTCTTCTGTGCACGTCCCTATCAACTACCTCTCTCCTTTGCACATGTCCATCAACTTCCCCTCTCCTGTGCATGACTCCATGAACTCCCCGTCTCTTGGGCACTTCTCCATCAACTCCCCCTCTGCTGTGCACATCTCCATCAACACCCCACTCCTGTGCACGTCTCCATCAACTCCCCACTCCTATGCACATCTCGATCATTTCGTCCTTTCCTGAGCACGTCTCCATCAACTCCTTCTCTCCTGTGCAAAATCTCCATCAACTCCCCTCTCCTGTGCACATCTCCATGAACTTCCGATCTCCTGTGCACATCTTCATGAACTCCCCCTCTCCTGTGCACATCTTCATGAAGTCCCCCTCTCCTGTGCACATCTCCATCAACTGCCAACTCCTGTGCACATCTCCATCAACTCCCCCTCTCCTGTGCAAATCTCCATCAACTCCCCTCTCCTGTGCAAATCTCCATCAACTCCCCTCTCCTGTGCACGTCTCCATCAACTCCCCACTCCTGTGCACGTCTCCATCAACTACCCACTCATGTGGCACGTCTCCATCAACTCCCCAGTCCTGTGCACGCTCCATCAACTACCCAGTCCTGTGCCCGTCTCCATCAACTCCCCACTCCTGTGCACTTCTCCATCAACTCCCCACTCCTATGCACATCTCCAGCAACTCCTTCTCTCCTGTGCACGTCTCCATCAACTCCTTCTCTCCTGTGCACATCTCCATCAACTCACCTCTCCTGTGCACATCTCCAGCAACTCCCCCTCATGTATCATCTCCATCAACTCCCCCTCATGTGCACATCCCCATCAACTCCCCCTCATGTGCACATATCCATCAACTCTCCCTCATGTGCACATCCCCATCAACTCCCCCCTCCTGTGCACATCCGCATCAACTCCCCCTCTCCTGTGCACTTCTCCATCAACTCCCCACTGCTGTGCAAGTCTCCATCAACTCCCCCTCTCCTCTGCACATCTCCATCAACTCCCCATCTCCTGTGCAAATCTCCATCAACTCCCCCCTCTCCTGTGCACATCTCCATGAACTCCCCCTCTCCTGTGCACATCTTCATGAACTCCCCCACTCCTGTGCACATCTCCATCAACTGCCCACTCCTGTGCACGTCTACATCAACTCCCCCTCTCCCTGCACAGCTCCATCAACTCCCCACTACTGTGTACATCTCCATCAACTCCTCTCCTGTGCACATCTCAAGCAATTCCACCTCTCCTGTGCACATCTCCATCAACTCCACCTCTCCTCTGCACAGCTCCATCAACTCCCCTCTCCTATGCAAATCTCCATCTACTCCTCCTTTCCTGTGCACGTCTCCAACTCTCCCTCATGTGTTTATGTCTATCAACTCCCCTCAGGTGCACGTCTCCATCAACTTCCCCTCGCTTGTGCACATCCGCATCAAGTCCCCCTCACCTGTGCACATCCGCATCAACTCCCCCTGACCTGTGCACATCCGCATCAACTCCCCATCTCCTGTGCACATCTCCATCAACTACCCCTCCCCTGTGCACATCCCCATCAACGCCCTCTCACTTGGTGCACATCTCCATCAACTCCCCCTCTCCTGTGCACATTTCCATGAACTCCCCCTCTCCTATGCACATGTTCATGAACTCCCCCTCTCCTGTGCACATCTCCATCGACTCCCCCTCTCCTGTGCACATCTCCATCAATTCCCCACTCCTGTGCTCATCTCCATCAATTCCCCACTCCTGTGCACATCTCCATCAACTCCCCACTCCTTTGCACATCTCCATCAACTCCTCCTTTCCTCTGCACGTCTCCATCAGCTCCCCCTCTCCTGTGCACATCTCCATCAGCTCCCGCTCTCCTGTGCACATCTCCATCAGCTCCCCCTCTCCTGTGCACATCTCCATGAACTCCACCTCTCCTCTGCACATCTTCATCAACTCCCCGTCTCTTGTGCACATTTCCATCAACTCCCCCTCTGCTGTGCACATCTTCATCAACTCCTCACTCCTGTGGACGTCTCCATCAACTCTCCCTCTCCGCTGCACAGCTCCATCAACTCCCCTCTCCTGTGCATATCGCCATCAAATCCCCTCTCCTGTGCACATCTCCATCAACTCTGCCTCTCCTGTGCACATCTACATTAACTCCCACTCCTGTGCAAATCTCCAACAACTCCCGCTCTCCTGTGCACATCTCCATCAACTCCCACTCCTATGCACATCTCCATCAACTACCTTCTTCTGTGCACGTCCCTATCAACTACCTCTCTCCTTTGCACATGTCCATCAACTTCCCCTCTCCTGTGCATGACTCCATGAACTCCCCGTCTCTTGGGCACTTCTCCATCAACTCCCCCTCTGCTGTGCACATCTCCATCAACACCCCACTCCTGTGCACGTCTCCATCAACTCCCCACTCCTATGCACATCTCGATCATTTCGTCCTTTCCTGAGCACGTCTCCATCAACTCCTTCTCTCCTGGGCAAATCTCCATCAACTCCCCTCTCCTGTGCACATCTCCATGAACTTCCGATCTCCTGTGCACATCTTCATGAACTCCCCCTCTCCTGTGCACATCTTCATGAAGTCCCCCTCTCCTGTGCACATCTCCATCAACTGCCAACTCCTGTGCACATCTCCATCAACTCCCCCTCTCCTGTGCAAATCTCCATCAACTCCCGCTCTCCTGTGCACATCTCCATCAACTCCCCCTCTCCAGTGCACATCTCCATGAACTTCCGATCTCCTGTGCACATCTTCATGAACTCCCCCTCTCCTGTGCACAACTCCATCAACTCCGCCTCTCCTGTGCATATCCCCATCAACTCCCCTTCTGCTGTGCACATCCCCATCAACTCCCCCTCTCCTGTGCACATCTCCATCAACTCCCCACTCCTGTGCACGTCTCCATCAACTCCCCACTCGTGTGCACGTCTCCATCAACTCCCCGTCTGCTGTGCACATTTCCATCAACACCCCTCTCCTGTGCACATCTCCATCAACTCCCCCTCTCCTTTGCCCGTCTCCATCAACTCCCCCTCTCCTGTGCACTTCTCCATCAACTCCCCCTCTCCTGTGCACATCCCCATCAAGTCCCTCTCTCCTGTGCACAACTCCATCAACTCCCCACTCCTGTGCACATCTGCATCAATTCTCCATCTCCTGTGCACGTCTCCATCAACTCCCACTCTCCTGTGCACATCTCCATCAACTCCCCCTCTCCTGTGCACATCTCCATCAACTCCCCCTCTCCTTTGCCCGTCTCCATCAACTCCCCCTCTCCTGTGCACTTCTCCATCAACTCCCCCTCTCCTGTGCACATCCCCATCAAGTCCCTCTCTCCTGTGCACAACTCCATCAACTCCCCACTCCTGTGCACATCTGCATCAATTCTCCATCTCCTGTGCACGTCTCCATCAACTCCCACTCTCCTGTGCACATCTCCATCAACTCCCCCTCTCCTGTGCACATCTCCATCAACTCCCCTCTCCTGTGCACATCTCCATCAACTCCCCACTCCTGTGCACGTCTCCATCAACTACCCACTCATGTGCACGTCTCCATCAACTCCCCAGTCCTGTGCACGCTCCATCAACTACCCAGTCCTGTGCCCGTCTCCATCAACTCCCCCTCTCCTGTGCCTGTCTCCATCAACTCCCCACTCCTGTGCACTTCTCCATCAACTCCCCACTCCTATGCACATCTCCAGCAACTCCTTCTCTCCTGTGCACGTCTCCATCAACTCCTTCTCTCCTGTGCACATCTCAATCAACTCACCTCTCCTGTGCACATCTCCAGCAACTCCCCCTCATGTATCATCTCCATCAACTCCCCCTCATGTGCACATCCCCATCAACTCCCCCTCATGTGCACATATCCATCAACTCTCCCTCATGTGCACATCCCCATCAACTCCCCCCTCCTGTGCACATCCGCATCAACTCCCCCTCTCCTGTGCACTTCTCCATCAACTCCCCACTGCTGTGCAAGTCTCCATCAACACCCCTCTACTCTGCACATCTCCATCAACTCCCCATCTCCTGTGCAAATCTCCATCAACTCCCCCTCTCCTGTGCACATCTCCATGAACTCCCCCTCTCCTGTGCACATCTTCATGAACTCCCCCACTCCTGTGCACATCTCCATCAACTGCCCACTCCTGTGCACGTCTACATCAACTCCCCCTCTCCCTGCACAGCTCCATCAACTCCCCACTACTGTGCACATCGCCATTAACTACCCTCTCCTGTGCACATCTCCATCAACTCTCCCTCTCCTGTGCACATCTCCATCAAATCCCCCTCTCCTATGCAAATCTCCATCTACTCCTCCTTTCCTGTGCACGTCTCCAACTCTCCCTCATGTGTTTATGTCTATCAACTCCCCTCAGGTGCACGTCTCCATCAACTTCCCCTCGCTTGTGCACATCCGCATCAAGTCCCCCTCACCTGTGCACATCCGCATCAACTCCCCCTCACCTGTGCACATCCGCATCAACTCCCCATCTCCTGTGCACATCTCCATCAACTACCCCTCCCCTGTGCACATCCCCATCAACGCCCTCTCACCTGTGCACACCTCCATCAACTCCCCCTCTCCTGTGCACATTTCCATGAACTCCCCCTCTCCTATGCACATGTTCATGAACTCCCCCTCTCCTGTGCACATCTCCATCGACTCCCCCTCTCCTGTGCACATCTCCATCAATTCCCCACTCCTGTGCTCATCTCCATCAATTCCCCACTCCTGTGCACATCTGCATCAACTCCCCACTCCTTTGCACATCTCCATCAACTCCTCCTTTCCTCTGCACGTCTCCATCAGCTCCCCCTCTCCTGTGCACATCTCCATCAGCTCCCGCTCTCCTGTGCACATCTCCATCAGCTCCCCCTCTCCTGTGCACATCTCCATGAACTCCACCTCTCCTGTGCACATCTCCATCAACTGCCCACTCCTGTGCACGTCTACATCAACTCCCCCTCTCCCTGCACAGCTCCATCAACTCCCCACTACTGTGTACATCTCCATCAACTCCTCCTAATGTGCACATCTCCATCATCTACCCTCCTGTGCACATCTCAAGCAATTCCACCTCTCCTGTGCACATCTCCATCAACTCCACCTCTCCTCTGCACAGCTCCATCAACTCCCCTCTGCTGTGCAATTCGGCATTAACTACCCTCTCCTGTGCACATCTGCATCAAGACTCCCTCTCCTGTGCACATCTCCATCAATTCCCCCTCTCCTGTGTACATCTCCATCAACTCCCCTCCTGTGCACATCTCAAGCAATTCCACCTCTCCTGTGCACATCTCCATCAACTCCACCTCTCCTCTGCACAGCTCCATCAACTCCCCTCTCCTGTGCACATCGCCATCAAATCCCCCTCTCCTGTGCAAATCTCCATCAACTCCTACTTTCCTGTGCACGTCTCCAACTCTCCCTCATGTGTTCATGTCTATCAACTCCCCTCATGTGCACGTCTCCATCAACTTCCCCTCTCTTGTGCACATCCGCATCAACTCCCCCTCACCTGTGCACATCCGCTTCAACTCCCCATCTCCTGTGCACATCTCCATCAACTACCCCTCCCCTATGCACATCCCCATCAACGCCCTCTCCTGTGCACATCTTCATGAACTCCCCCTCTCCTGTGCACATCTCCATCGACTCCCCCTCTCCTGTGCACATCTCCATCAATTCCCCAGTCCTGTGCTCATCTCCATCAATTCCCCACTCCTGTGCACATCTCCATCAACTCCCCACTCCTTTGCACATCTCCATCAACTCCTCCTTTCCTCTGCACGTCTCCATCAGCTCCCCCTCTCCTGTGCACATCTCCATCAGCTCCCCCTCTCCTGTGCACATCTCCATCAGCTCCCACTCTCCTGTGCACATCTCCATGAACTCCACCTCTCCTCTGCACATCTTCATCAACTCCCCGTCTCTTGTGCACATTTCCATCAACTCCCCCTCTGCTGTGCACATCTTCATCAACTCCTCACTCCTGTGGACGTCTCCATCAACTCCCCCTCTCCTCTGCACAGCTCCATCAACTCCCCTCTCCTGTGCATATGGCTATCAACTCCCCTCTCCTGTGCACATCTCCATCAACTCTGCCTCTCCTGTGCACATCTACATTAACTCCCACTCCTGTGCAAATCTCCAACAGCTCCCGCTCTCCTGTGCACATCTCCATCAACTCCCCACTCCTGTGCACATCTCCATCAACTCCCCACTCCTTTGCACATCTCCATCAACTCCTCCTTTCCTCTGCACGTCTCCATCAGCTCCCCCTCTCCTGTGCACATCTCCATCAGCTCCCGCTCTCCTGTGCACATCTCCATCAGCTCCCCCTCTCCTGTGCACATCTCCATGAACTCCACCTCTCCTCTGCACATCTTCATCAACTCCCCGTCTCTTGTGCACATTTCCATCAACTCCCCCTCTGCTGTGCACATCTTCATCAACTCCTCACTCCTGTCGACGTCTCCATCAACTCTCCCTCTCCGCTGCACAGCTCCATCAACTCCCCTCTCCTGTGCATATCGCCATCAACTCCCCTCTCCTGTGCACATCTCCATCAACTACCTTCTTCTGTGCACGTCCCTATCAACTACCTCTCTCCTTTGCACATATCCATCAACTTCCCCTCTCCTGTGCATGACTCCATGAACTCCCCGTCTCTTGGGCACTTCTCCATCAACTCCCCCTCTGCTGTGCACATCTCCATCAACACCCCACTCCTGTGCACGTCTCCATCAACTCCCCACTCCTATGCACATCTCCATCATTTCGTCCTTTCCTGAGCACGTCTCCATCAACTCCTTCTCTCCTGTGCAAATCTCCATCAACTCCCCTCTCCTGTGCACATCTCCATGAACTCCCCCTCTCCTGTGCACATCTTCATGAACTCCCCCTCTCCTGTGCACATCTTCACCAGCCATCCCTCTCCTGTGCACATCTCCATCAACTCCCCCTCTCCTGTGCACATCTCCATCAACTCCCCCTCTCCTGTGCACATCTTCATGAACTCCCCCTCTCATGTGCACATCTCCATCAACTGCCCACTCCTGTGCACGTCTACATCAACTCCCCCTCTCCCTGCACAGCTCCATCAACTCCCCACTACTGTGTACATCTCCATCAACTCCTCCTAATGTGCACATCTCCATCATCTACCCTCCTGTGCACATCTCAAGCAATTCCACCTCTCCTGTGCACATCTCCATCAACTCCACCTCTCTTCTGCACAGCTCCATCAACTCCCCTCTGCTGTGCAATTCGGCATTAACTACCCTCTCCTGTGCACTTCTCCATCAACTCCCCACTCCTATGCACATCTCCATCAACTCCTTCTCCCCTGTGCACGTCTCCATCAACTCCTTCTCTCCTGTGCACATCTCCATCAACTCACCTCTCCTGTGCACATCTCCAGCAACTCCCCCTCATGTATCATCTCCATCAACTCCCCCTCATGTGCACATCCCCATCAACTCCCCCTCATGTGCACATATCCATCAACTCTCCCTCATGTGCACATCCCCATCAACTCCCCCCTCCTGTGCACATCCGCATCAACTCCCCCTCTCCTGTGCACTTCTCCATCAACTCCCCACTGCTGTGCAAGTCTCCATCAACTCCCCCTCTCCTCTGCACATCTCCATCAACTCCCCATCTCCTGTGCAAATCTCCATCAACTCCCCCTCTCCTGTGCACATCTCCATCAACTCCCCTCCCCTGTGCCCGTCTCCGTCAACTCCCCCTCATGTATCATCTCCATCAACTCCCCCTCATGTGCACATCCCCATCAACTCCCCCTCATGTGCACATATCCATCAACTCTCCCTCATGTGCACATCCGCATCAACTCCCCCTCATGTGCACATCCCCATCAACTCCCCCCTCCTGTGCACATCCGCATCAACTCCCCCTTTCCTGTGCACATCTCCATGAACTTCCGATCTCCTGTGCATATCTTCATGAACTCCCCCTCTCCTGTGCACATCTTCATGAAGTCCCCCTCTCCTGTGCACATCTCCATCAACTGCCCAGTCCTGTGCACATCTCCATCAACTCCCGCTCTCCTGTGCACATCTCCATCAACTTCCCCTCTCCTGTGCAAATCTCCATCAACTCCCGCTCTCCTGTGCACGTCTCCATCGACTCCCCACTCCTATGCACATCTCCATCATTTCCACCTTTCCTGAGCAGGTCTCCATCAACTCCTTCTCTCCTGTGCAAATCTCCATCAACTCCCCTCTCCTGTGCACATCTTCATCAACTTTCCCTCTCCTGTGCACATCTCCATGAACTTCCGATCTCCTGTGCACATCTTCATGAACTTCCCCTCTCCTGTGCACATCTCCATCAACAGCCCACTCCTGTGCACGTCTACATCAACTCCCCCTCTGCTCTGCACAGCTCCATCAACACCCCACTACTGTGCACATCTCCATCAACTCCCCTCCTGTGCACATCTCCATCAACTCCCCTATTGTGCACATCTCAAGCAATTCCACCTCTCCTGTGCACATCTCCATCAACTCCACCTCTCCTCTGTACATCGCCTTTAACTACACTCTCCTGTGCACATCTGCATCAATTCCCCCTCTCCTGTGCACATCTCCATCAAATCCCCCTCTCCTTTGCACATCTCCATCAACTCCCCCTCTACTGTGCACATCTCCATCATCTCCTTCTCTCCTGTGCAAATCTCCATCAACTCCCCTCTCCTGTGCACATCTTCATGAACTCCCCCTCTCCTGTGCACATCTTCATGAACTCCCCCTCTCCTGTGCACATCTTCACCAGCCTCCCCTCTCCTGTGCACATCTCCATCAACTGCCCACTCCTGTGCACGTCTACATCAACTCCCCCTCTCCCTGCACAGCTCCATCAACTCCCCACTACTGTGTACATCTCCATCAACTCCTCCTAATGTGCACATCTCCATCATCTACCCTCCTGTGCACATCTCAAGCAATTCCACCTCTCCTGTGCACATCTCCATCAACTCCACCTCTCCTCTGCACAGCTCCATCAACTCCCCTCTGCTGTGCAATTCGGCATTAACTACCCTCTCCTGTGCACATCTGCATCAACACTCCCTCTCCTGTGCACATCTCCATCAATTCCCCCTCTCCTGTGCAAATCTCCATCAACTCCCCTCCTGTGCACATCTCAAGCAATTCCACCTCTCCTGTGCACATCTCCATCAACTCCACCTCTCCTCTGCACAGCTCCATCAACTCCCCTCTCCTGTGCACATCGCCATCAAATCCCCCTCTCCTGTGCAAATCTCCATCAACTCCTACTTTCCTGTGCACGTCTCCAACTCTCCCTCATGTGTTCATGTCTATCAACTCCCCTCATGTGCACGTCTCCATCAACTTCCCCTCTCTTGTGCACATCCGCATCAACTCCCCCTCACCTGTGCACATCCGCTTCAACTCCCCATCTCCTGTGCACATCTTCATCAACTACCCCTCCCCCCTATGCACATCCCCATCAACGCCCTCTCACCTGTGCACATCTCCATCAACTCCCCCTCTCCTGTGCACATTTCCATGAACTCCCCCTCTCCTGTGCACATCTTCATGAACTCCCCCTCTCCTGTGCACATCTCCATCGACTCCCCCTCTCCTGTGCAAATCTCCATCAATTCCCCACTCCTGTGCTCATCTCCATCAATTCCCCACTCCTGTGCACATCTCCATCAACTCCCCACTCCTTTGCACATCTCCATCAACTCCTCCTTTCCTCTGCACGTCTCCATCAGCTCCCCCTCTCCCGTGCACATCTCCATCAGCTCCCCTCTCCTGTGCACATCTCCATCAGCTCCCCCTCTCCTGTGCACATCTCCATGAACTCCACCTCTCCTCTGCACATCTTCATCAACTCCCGTCTCTTGTGCACATTTCCATCAACTCCCCCTCTGCTGTGCACATCTCCATCAACTCTGCCTCTCCTGTGCACATCTACATTAACTCCCACTCCTGTGCAAATCTCCAACAGCTCCCGCTCTCCTGTGCACATCTCCATCAACTCCCCACTCCTGTGCACATCTCCATCAACTACCTTCTCCTGTGCACGTCCCTATCAACTACCTCTCTCCTTTGCACATATCCATCAACTTCCCCTCTCCTGTGCACGACTCCATGAACTCCCCGTCTCTTGGGCACTTCTCCATCAACTCCCCCTCTGCTGTGCACATCTCCATCAACACCCCACTCCTGTGCACGTCTCCATCAACTCCCTACTCCTATGCACATCTCCATCATTTCGTCCTTTCCTGAGCACGTCTCCATCAACTCCTTCTCTCCTGTGCAAATCTCCATGAACTTCCGATCTCCTGTGCACATCTTCATGAACTCCCCCTCTCCTGTGCACATCTTCAGAAGTCCCCCTCTCCTGTGCACGTCTCCATCAACTTCCCACTCCTGTGCACTTCTCCATCAACTCTCCTCCTGTGCACATCTCCATCAACTCTGCCTCTCCTGTGCACATCTCCATCAACTCCCCCTCTCCTGTGCAAATCTCCATCAACTCCCGCTCTCCTGTGCACATCTCCATCAACTCCCCCTCTCCTGTGCACATCTCCATGAACTTCCGATCTCCTGTGCACATCTTCATGAACTCCCCCTCTCCTGTGCACATCTTCATGAACTCCCCCTCTCCTGTGCACATCTCCATCAACTGTCCACTCCTGTGCACGTCTACATCAACTCCCCCTCTCCTCTGCACATCTCCATCAACTTCCCCTCTCCTGTGCACGTCTCCATGAACTCCCCGTCTCCTGTGCACGTCTCCATCAACTCCACCTCTGCTGTGCACATCTCCATCAGCTCCCCAGTCCTGTGCACGTCTCCATCGACTCCCCACCCTTATGCACATCTCCATCATTTCCTCCTTTCCTGAGCACGTCTCCATCAACTCCTTCTCTCCTGTGCAAATCTCCATCAACTCCCCTCTCCTGTGCACATATCCATCAACTTTCCCTCTCCTGTGCACATCTCCATGAACTCCCCAGTCCTGTGCACTTCTCCATCAACTGCCCTCCTGTGCACATCTCAAGCAATTCCACCTCTCCTGTGCACATCTCCATCATCTCCACCTCTCCTCTGCACCTCTCCATGAACTTCCGATCTCCTGTGCACATCTTCATGAACTCCCCCTCTCCTGTGCACATCTTCATGAACTCCCCCTCTCCTGTGCACATCTCCATCAACTGCCCACTCCTGTGCACGTCTACATCAACTCCCCCTCTCCTCTGCACAGCTCCATCAACTCCCCACTACTGTGCACATCTCCATCAACTCCAGCTCTCCTCTGTACATCGCCATTAACTACCCTCTCCTGTGCACATCTCCATGAACTCCCCCTCTCCTGTGCACATCTTCATGAACTCCCCCTCTCCTGTGCACATCTTCACCAGCCTCCCCTCTCCTGTGCACATCTCCATCAACTGCCCACTCCTGTGCACGTCTACATCAACTCCCCCTCTCCCTGCACAGCTCCATCAACTCCCCACTACTGTGTACATCTCCATCAACTCCTCCTAATGTGCACATCTCCATCATCTACCCTCCTGTGCACATCTCAAGCAATTCCACCTCTCCTGTGCACATCTCCATCAACTCCACCTCTCCTCTGCACAGCTCCATCAACTCCCCTCTGCTGTGCAATTCGGCATTAAATACCCTCTCCTGTGCACATCTGCATCAACACTCCCTCTCCTGTGCACATCTGCATCAACACTCCCTCTCCTGTGCACATCTCCATCAATTCCCCCTCTCCTGTGCATATCGCCATCAACTCCCCTCTCCTGTGCACATCTCCATCAACTCTGCCTCTCCTGTGCACATCTACATTAACTACCACTCCTGTGCAAATCTCCAACAACTCCCGCTCTCCTGTGCACATCTCCATCAACTCCCCACTCCTATGCACATCTCCATCAACTACCTTCTTCTGTGCACGTCCCTATCAACTACCTCTCTCCTTTGCACATATCCATCAACTTCCCCTCTCCTGTGCATGACTCCATGAACTCCCCGTCTCTTGGGCACTTCTCCATCAACTCCCCCTCTGCTGTGCACATCTCCATCAACACCCCACTCCTGTGCACGTCTCCATCAACTCCCCACTCCTATGCACATCTCCATCATTTCGTCCTTTCCTGAGCACGTCTCCATCAACTCCTTCTCTCCTGTGCAAATCTCCATCAACTCCCCTCTCCTGTGCACATCTCCATGAACTCCCCCTCTCCTGTGCACATCTTCATGAACTCCCCCTCTCCTGTGCACATCTTCACCAGCCATCCCTCTCCTGTGCACATCTCCATCAACTCCCCCTCTCCTGTGCACATCTCCATCAACTCCCCCTCTCCTGTGCACATCTTCATGAACTCCCCCTCTCATGTGCACATCTCCATCAACTGCCCACTCCTGTGCACGTCTACATCAACTCCCCCTCTCCCTGCACAGCTCCATCAACTCCCCACTACTGTGTACATCTCCATCAACTCCTCCTAATGTGCACATCTCCATCATCTACCCTCCTGTGCACATCTCAAGCAATTCCACCTCTCCTGTGCACATCTCCATCAACTCCACCTCTCTTCTGCACAGCTCCATCAACTCCCCTCTGCTGTGCAAATCGGCATTAACTACCCTCTCCTGTGCACTTCTCCATCAACTCCCCACTCCTATGCACATCTCCATCAACTCCTTCTCCCCTGTGCACGTCTCCATCAACTCCTTCTCTCCTGTGCACATCTCCATCAACTCACCTCTCCTGTGCACATCTCCAGCAACTCCCCCTCATGTATCATCTCCATCAACTCCCCCTCATGTGCACATCCCCATCAACTCCCCCTCATGTGCACATATCCATCAACTCTCCCTCATGTGCACATCCCCATCAACTCCCCCCTCCTGTGCACATCCGCATCAACTCCCCCTCTCCTGTGCACTTCTCCATCAACTCCCCACTGCTGTGCAAGTCTCCATCAACTCCCCCTCTCCTCTGCACATCTCCATCAACTCCCCATCTCCTGTGCAAATCTCCATCAACTCCCCCTCTCCTGTGCACATCTCCATCAACTCCCCTCCCCTGTGCCCGTCTCCGTCAACTCCCCCTCATGTATCATCTCCATCAACTCCCCCTCATGTGCACATCCCCATCAACTCCCCCTCATGTGCACATATCCATCAACTCTCCCTCATGTGCACATCCGCATCAACTCCCCCTCATGTGCACATCCCCATCAACTCCCCCCTCCTGTGCACATCCGCATCAACTCCCCCTCTCCTGTGCACATCTCCATGAACTTCCGATCTCCTGTGCATATCTTCATGAACTCCCCCTCTCCTGTGCACATCTTCATGAAGTCCCCCTCTCCTGTGCACATCTCCATCAACTGCCCAGTCCTGTGCACATCTCCATCAACTCCCGCTCTCCTGTGCACATCTCCATCAACTTCCCCTCTCCTGTGCAAATCTCCATCAACTCCCGCTCTCCTGTGCACGTCTCCATCGACTCCCCACTCCTATGCACATCTCCATCATTTCCACCTTTCCTGAGCAGGTCTCCATCAACTCCTTCTCTCCTGTGCAAATCTCCATCAACTCCCCTCTCCTGTGCACATCTTCATCAACTTTCCCTCTCCTGTGCACATCTCCATGAACTTCCGATCTCCTGTGCACATCTTCATGAACTTCCCCTCTCCTGTGCACATCTCCATCAACAGCCCACTCCTGTGCACGTCTACATCAACTCCCCCTCTGCTCTGCACAGCTCCATCAACACCCCACTACTGTGCACATCTCCATCAACTCCCCTCCTGTGCACATCTCCATCAACTCCCCTATTGTGCACATCTCAAGCAATTCCACCTCTCCTGTGCACATCTCCATCAACTCCACCTCTCCTCTGTACATCGCCTTTAACTACACTCTCCTGTGCACATCTGCATCAATTCCCCCTCTCCTGTGCACATCTCCATCAAATCCCCCTCTCCTTTGCACATCTCCATCAACTCCCCCTCTACTGTGCACATCTCCATCATCTCCTTCTCTCCTGTGCAAATCTCCATCAACTCCCCTCTCCTGTGCACATCTCCATGAACTCCCCCTCTCCTGTGCACATCTTCATGAACTCCCCCTCTCCTGTGCACATCTTCACCAGCCTCCCCTCTCCTGTGCACATCTCCATCAACTGCCCACTCCTGTGCACGTCTACATCAACTCCCCCTCTCCCTGCACAGCTCCATCAACTCCCCACTACTGTGTACATCTCCATCAACTCCTCCTAATGTGCACATCTCCATCATCTACCCTCCTGTGCACATCTCAAGCAATTCCACCTCTCCTGTGCACATCTCCATCAACTCCACCTCTCCTCTGCACAGCTCCATCAACTCCCCTCTGCTGTGCAATTCGGCATTAACTACCCTCTCCTGTGCACATCTGCATCAACACTCCCTCTCCTGTGCACATCTCCATCAATTCCCCCTCTCCTGTGCAAATCTCCATCAACTCCCCTCCTGTGCACATCTCAAGCAATTCCACCTCTCCTGTGCACATCTCCATCAACTCCACCTCTCCTCTGCACAGCTCCATCAACTCCCCTCTCCTGTGCACATCGCCATCAAATCCCCCTCTCCTGTGCAAATCTCCATCAACTCCTACTTTCCTGTGCACGTCTCCAACTCTCCCTCATGTGTTCATGTCTATCAACTCCCCTCATGTGCACGTCTCCATCAACTTCCCCTCTCTTGTGCACATCCGCATCAACTCCCCCTCACCTGTGCACATCCGCTTCAACTCCCCATCTCCTGTGCACATCTTCATCAACTACCCCTCCCCTATGCACATCCCCATCAACGCCCTCTCACCTGTGCACATCTCCATCAACTCCCCCTCTCCTGTGCACATTTCCATGAACTCCCCCTCTCCTGTGCACATCTTCATGAACTCCCCCTCTCCTGTGCACATCTCCATCGACTCCCCCTCTCCTGTGCAAATCTCCATCAATTCCCCACTCCTGTGCTCATCTCCATCAATTCCCCACTCCTGTGCACATCTCCATCAACTCCCCACTCCTTTGCACATCTCCATCAACTCCTCCTTTCCTCTGCACGTCTCCATCAGCTCCCCCTCTCCCGTGCACATCTCCATCAGCTCCCCCTCTCCTGTGCACATCTCCATCAGCTCCCCCTCTCCTGTGCACATCTCCATGAACTCCACCTCTCCTCTGCACATCTTCATCAACTCCCCGTCTCTTGTGCACATTTCCATCAACTCCCCCTCTGCTGTGCACATCTCCATCAACTCTGCCTCTCCTGTGCACATCTACATTAACTCCCACTCCTGTGCAAATCTCCAACAGCTCCCGCTCTCCTGTGCACATCTCCATCAACTCCCCACTCCTGTGCACATCTCCATCAACTACCTTCTCCTGTGCACGTCCCTATCAACTACCTCTCTCCTTTGCACATATCCATCAACTTCCCCTCTCCTGTGCACGACTCCATGAACTCCCCGTCTCTTGGGCACTTCTCCATCAACTCCCCCTCTGCTGTGCACATCTCCATCAACACCCCACTCCTGTGCACGTCTCCATCAACTCCCTACTCCTATGCACATCTCCATCATTTCGTCCTTTCCTGAGCACGTCTCCATCAACTCCTTCTCTCCTGTGCAAATCTCCATGAACTTCCGATCTCCTGTGCACATCTTCATGAACTCCCCCTCTCCTGTGCACATCTTCAGAAGTCCCCCTCTCCTGTGCACGTCTCCATCAACTTCCCACTCCTGTGCACTTCTCCATCAACTCTCCTCCTGTGCACATCTCCATCAACTCTGCCTCTCCTGTGCACATCTCCATCAACTCCCCCTCTCCTGTGCAAATCTCCATCAACTCCCGCTCTCCTGTGCACATCTCCATCAACTCCCCCTCTCCTGTGCACATCTCCATGAACTTCCGATCTCCTGTGCACATCTTCATGAACTCCCCCTCTCCTGTGCACATCTTCATGAACTCCCCCTCTCCTGTGCACATCTCCATCAACTGTCCACTCCTGTGCACGTCTACATCAACTCCCCCTCTCCTCTGCACATCTCCATCAACTTCCCCTCTCCTGTGCACGTCTCCATGAACTCCCCGTCTCCTGTGCACGTCTCCATCAACTCCACCTCTGCTGTGCACATC
This sequence comes from Mobula birostris, assembly GCF_030028105.1. Classification (NCBI taxonomy): domain Eukaryota; kingdom Metazoa; phylum Chordata; class Chondrichthyes; order Myliobatiformes; family Myliobatidae; genus Mobula; species Mobula birostris. The sequence goes on from NC_092397.1 coordinate 41,252,482, forward strand.
TCCATCAGCTCCCCAGTCCTGTGCACGTCTCCATCGACTCCCCACCCTTATGCACATCTCCATCATTTCCTCCTTTCCTGAGCACGTCTCCATCAACTCCTTCTCTCCTGTGCAAATCTCCATCAACTCCCCTCTCCTGTGCACATCTCCATCAACTCCCCTCTCCTGTGCACATATCCATCAACTTTCCCTCTCCTGTGCACATCTCCATGAACTCCCCAGTCCTGTGCACTTCTCCATCAACTGCCCTCCTGTGCACATCTCAAGCAATTCCACCTCTCCTGTGCACATCTCCATCATCTCCACCTCTCCTCTGCACCTCTCCATGAACTTCCGATCTCCTGTGCACATCTTCATGAACTCCCCCTCTCCTGTGCACATCTTCATGAACTCCCCCTCTCCTGTGCACATCTCCATCAACTGCCCACTCCTGTGCACGTCTACATCAACTCCCCCTCTCCTCTGCACAGCTCCATCAACTCCCCACTACTGTGCACATCTCCATCAACTCCAGCTCTCCTCTGTACATCGCCATTAACTACCCTCTCCTGTGCACATCTCCATGAACTCCCCCTCTCCTGTGCACATCTTCATGAACTCCCCCTCTCCTGTGCACATCTTCACCAGCCTCCCCTCTCCTGTGCACATCTCCATCAACTGCCCACTCCTGTGCACGTCTACATCAACTCCCCCTCTCCCTGCACAGCTCCATCAACTCCCCACTACTGTGTACATCTCCATCAACTCCTCCTAATGTGCACATCTCCATCATCTACCCTCCTGTGCACATCTCAAGCAATTCCACCTCTCCTGTGCACATCTCCATCAACTCCACCTCTCCTCTGCACAGCTCCATCAACTCCCCTCTGCTGTGCAATTCGGCATTAACTACCCTCTCCTGTGCACATCTGCATCAACACTCCCTCTCCTGTGCACATCTCCATCAATTCCCCCTCTCCTGTGCAAATCTCCATCAACTCCCCTCCTGTGCACATCTCAAGCAATTCCACCTCTCCTGTGCACATCTCCATCAACTCCACCTCTCCTCTGCACAGCTCCATCAACTCCCCTCTCCTGTGCACATCGCCATCAAATCCCCCTCTCCTGTGCAAATCTCCATCAACTCCTACTTTCCTGTGCACGTCTCCAACTCTCCCTCATGTGTTCATGTCTATCAACTCCCCTCATGTGCACGTCTCCATCAACTTCCCCTCTCTTGTGCACATCCGCATCAACTCCCCCTCACCTGTGCACATCCGCTTCAACTCCCCATCTCCTGTGCACATCTTCATCAACTACCCCTCCCCTATGCACATCCCCATCAACGCCCTCTCACCTGTGCACATCTCCATCAACTCCCCCTCTCCTGTGCACATTTCCATGAACTCCCCCTCTCCTGTGCACATCTTCATGAACTCCCCCTCTCCTGTGCACATCTCCATCGACTCCCCCTCTCCTGTGCAAATCTCCATCAATTCCCCACTCCTGTGCTCATCTCCATCAATTCCCCACTCCTGTGCACATCTCCATCATTTCCCCACTCCTTTGCACATCTCCATCAACTCCTCCTTTCCTCTGCACGTCTCCATCATCTCCCCCTCTCCTGTGCACATCTCCATCAGCTCCCCCTCTCCTGTGCACATCTCCATCAGCTCCCCCTCTCCTGTGCACATCTCCATGAACTCCACCTCTCCTCTGCACATCTTCATCAACTCCCCGTCTCTTGTGCACATTTCCATCAACTCCCCCTCTGCTGTGCACATCTCCATCAACTCTGCCTCTCCTGTGCACATCTACATTAACTCCCACTCCTGTGCAAATCTCCAACAGCTCCCGCTCTCCTGTGCACATCTCCATCAACTCCCCACTCCTGTGCACATCTCCATCAACTACCTTCTCCTGTGCACGTCCCTATCAACTACCTCTCTCCTTTGCACATATCCATCAACTTCCCCTCTCCTGTGCACGACTCCATGAACTCCCCGTCTCTTGGGCACTTCTCCATCAACTCCCCCTCTGCTGTGCACATCTCCATCAACACCCCACTCCTGTGCACGTCTCCATCAACTCCCTACTCCTATGCACATCTCCATCATTTCGTCCTTTCCTGAGCACGTCTCCATCAACTCCTTCTCTCCTGTGCAAATCTCCATGAACTTCCGATCTCCTGTGCACATCTTCATGAACTCCCCCTCTCCTGTGCACATCTTCAGAAGTCCCCCTCTCCTGTGCACGTCTCCATCAACTTCCCACTCCTGTGCACTTCTCCATCAACTCTCCTCCTGTGCACATCTCCATCAACTCTGCCTCTCCTGTGCACATCTCCATCAACTCCCCCTCTCCTGTGCAAATCTCCATCAACTCCCGCTCTCCTGTGCACATCTCCATCAACTCCCCCTCTCCTGTGCACATCTCCATGAACTTCCGATCTCCTGTGCACATCTTCATGAACTCCCCCTCTCCTGTGCACATCTTCATGAACTCCCCCTCTCCTGTGCACATCTCCATCAACTGTCCACTCCTGTGCACGTCTACATCAACTCCCCCTCTCCTCTGCACATCTCCATCAACTTCCCCTCTCCTGTGCACGTCTCCATGAACTCCCCGTCTCCTGTGCACGTCTCCATCAACTCCACCTCTGCTGTGCACATCTCCATCAGCTCCCCAGTCCTGTGCACGTCTCCATCGACTCCCCACCCTTATGCACATCTCCATCATTTCCTCCTTTCCTGAGCACGTCTCCATCAACTCCTTCTCTCCTGTGCAAATCTCCATCAACTCCCCTCTCCTGTGCACATATCCATCAACTTTCCCTCTCCTGTGCACATCTCCATGAACTCCCCAGTCCTGTGCACTTCTCCATCAACTGCCCTCCTGTGCACATCTCAAGCAATTCCACCTCTCCTGTGCACATCTCCATCATCTCCACCTCTCCTCTGCACCTCTCCATGAACTTCCGATCTCCTGTGCACATCTTCATGAACTCCCCCTCTCCTGTGCACATCTTCATGAACTCCCCCTCTCCTGTGCACATCTCCATCAACTGCCCACTCCTGTGCACGTCTACATCAACTCCCCCTCTCCTCTGCACAGCTCCATCAACTCCCCACTACTGTGCACATCTCCATCAACTCCAGCTCTCCTCTGTACATCGCCATTAACTACCCTCTCCTGTGCACATCTCCATGAACTCCCCCTCTCCTGTGCACATCTTCATGAACTCCCCCTCTCCTGTGCACATCTTCACCAGCCTCCCCTCTCCTGTGCACATCTCCATCAACTGCCCACTCCTGTGCACGTCTACATCAACTCCCCCTCTCCCTGCACAGCTCCATCAACTCCCCACTACTGTGTACATCTCCATCAACTCCTCCTAATGTGCACATCTCCATCATCTACCCTCCTGTGCACATCTCAAGCAATTCCACCTCTCCTGTGCACATCTCCATCAACTCCACCTCTCCTCTGCACAGCTCCATCAACTCCCCTCTGCTGTGCAATTCGGCATTAACTACCCTCTCCTGTGCACATCTGCATCAACACTCCCTCTCCTGTGCACATCTCCATCAATTCCCCCTCTCCTGTGCAAATCTCCATCAACTCCCCTCCTGTGCACATCTCAAGCAATTCCACCTCTCCTGTGCACATCTCCATCAACTCCACCTCTCCTCTGCACAGCTCCATCAACTCCCCTCTCCTGTGCACATCGCCATCAAATCCCCCTCTCCTGTGCAAATCTCCATCAACTCCTACTTTCCTGTGCACGTCTCCAACTCTCCCTCATGTGTTCATGTCTATCAACTCCCCTCATGTGCACGTCTCCATCAACTTCCCCTCTCTTGTGCACATCCGCATCAACTCCCCCTCACCTGTGCACATCCGCTTCAACTCCCCATCTCCTGTGCACATCTTCATCAACTACCCCTCCCCTATGCACATCCCCATCAACGCCCTCTCACCTGTGCACATCTCCATCAACTCCCCCTCTCCTGTGCACATTTCCATGAACTCCCCCTCTCCTGTGCACATCTTCATGAACTCCCCCTCTCCTGTGCACATCTCCATCGACTCCCCCTCTCCTGTGCAAATCTCCATCAATTCCCCACTCCTGTGCTCATCTCCATCAATTCCCCACTCCTGTGCACATCTCCATCAACTCCCCACTCCTTTGCACATCTCCATCAACTCCTCCTTTCCTCTGCACGTCTCCATCAGCTCCCCCTCTCCTGTGCACATCTCCATCAGCTCCCCCTCTCCTGTGCACATCTCCATCAGCTCCCCCTCTCCTGTGCACATCTCCATGAACTCCACCTCTCCTCTGCACATCTTCATCAACTCCCCGTCTCTTGTGCACATTTCCATCAACTCCCCCTCTGCTGTGCACATCTCCATCAACTCTGCCTCTCCTGTGCACATCTACATTAACTCCCACTCCTGTGCAAATCTCCAACAGCTCCCGCTCTCCTGTGCACATCTCCATCAACTCCCCACTCCTGTGCACATCTCCATCAACTACCTTCTCCTGTGCACGTCCCTATCAACTACCTCTCTCCTTTGCACATATCCATCAACTTCCCCTCTCCTGTGCACGACTCCATGAACTCCCCGTCTCTTGGGCACTTCTCCATCAACTCCCCCTCTGCTGTGCACATCTCCATCAACACCCCACTCCTGTGCACGTCTCCATCAACTCCCTACTCCTATGCACATCTCCATCATTTCGTCCTTTCCTGAGCACGTCTCCATCAACTCCTTCTCTCCTGTGCAAATCTCCATGAACTTCCGATCTCCTGTGCACATCTTCATGAACTCCCCCTCTCCTGTGCACATCTTCAGAAGTCCCCCTCTCCTGTGCACGTCTCCATCAACTTCCCACTCCTGTGCACTTCTCCATCAACTCTCCTCCTGTGCACATCTCCATCAACTCTGCCTCTCCTGTGCACATCTCCATCAACTCCCCCTCTCCTGTGCAAATCTCCATCAACTCCCGCTCTCCTGTGCACATCTCCATCAACTCCCCCTCTCCTGTGCACATCTCCATGAACTTCCGATCTCCTGTGCACATCTTCATGAACTCCCCCTCTCCTGTGCACATCTTCATGAACTCCCCCTCTCCTGTGCACATCTCCATCAACTGTCCACTCCTGTGCACGTCTACATCAACTCCCCCTCTCCTCTGCACATCTCCATCAACTTCCCCTCTCCTGTGCACGTCTCCATGAACTCCCCGTCTCCTGTGCACGTCTCCATCAACTCCACCTCTGCTGTGCACATCTCCATCAGCTCCCCAGTCCTGTGCACGTCTCCATCGACTCCCCACCCTTATGCACATCTCCATCATTTCCTCCTTTCCTGAGCACGTCTCCATCAACTCCTTCTCTCCTGTGCAAATCTCCATCAACTCCCCTCTCCTGTGCACATATCCATCAACTTTCCCTCTCCTGTGCACATCTCCATGAACTCCCCAGTCCTGTGCACTTCTCCATCAACTGCCCTCCTGTGCACATCTCAAGCAATTCCACCTCTCCTGTGCACATCTCCATCATCTCCACCTCTCCTCTGCACCTCTCCATGAACTTCTGATCTCCTGTGCACATCTTCATGAACTCCCCCTCTCCTGTGCACATCTTCATGAACTCCCCCTCTCCTGTGCACATCTCCATCAACTGCCCACTCCTGTGCACGTCTACATCAACTCCCCCTCTCCTCTGCACAGCTCCATCAACTCCCCACTACTGTGCACATCTCCATCAACTCCAGCTCTCCTCTGTACATCGCCATTAACTACCCTCTCCTGTGCACATCTGCGTCAACACTTGCTCTCCTGTGCACATCTCCATCAACTTCCCCTCTCCTGTGCACATTTCCATGAATTCCCCCTCTCCTGCGCACATCTCCATCGACTCCCCCTCTCCTGTGCACATCTCCATCAATTCCCCACTCCTGTGCTCATCTCCATCAACTCCACCTCTCCTCTGTACATCGCCATTAACTACCCTCTCCTGTGCACATCTGCATCAATTCCCCATCTCCTGTGTACGTCTCCATCAACTTCCCCTCTGCTGTGCACATCTCCATGAACTCCCCACTCCTGTGCAAGTCTCCATCAACTCCTTCTCTCCTGTGCACGTGTCCATCAACTCCCCTCTCCTGTGCACATCTCCATCAAATCCCCCTCTCCTTTGCACATCTCCATCAACTTCCCCTCTCCTGTGCACGTCTCCATGTACTCCCCGTCTCCTGTGCACTTCTCCATCAACTCCCCCTCTACTGTGCACATCTCCATCAACTCCTTCTCTCCTGTGCAAATCTCCATCAACTCCCCTCTCCTGTGCACATCTCCATGAACTCCCCCTCTCCTGTGCACATCTTCATGAACTCCCCCTCTCCTGTGTACATCTCCATCAACTCCCCTCCTGTGCACATCTCAAGCAATTCCACCTCTCCTGTGCACATCTCCATCAACTGCACCTCTCCTCTGCACAGCTCCATCAACTCCCCTCTCCTGTGCAAATCGCCATTAACTACCCTCTCCTGTGCACATCTCCATCAACTCTCCCTCTCCTGTGCACATCTCCATCAAATCCCCCTCTCCTCTGCAAATCTCCATCAACTACTCCTTTCCTGTGCACGTCTCCAACTCTCCCTCATGTGTTCATGTCTATCAAGTCCCCTCAGGTGCACGTCTCCATCAACTTCCCCTCTCTTGTGCACATCCGCATCAAGTCCCCCTCACCTGTGCACATCCGCATCAACTCCCCCTCACCTGTGCACATCCGCATCAACTCCCCATCTCCTGTGCACATCTCCATCAACTACCCCTCCCCTGTGCACATCCCCATCAACGCCCTCTCACCTGTGCACATCTCCATGAACTCCCCCTCTCCTGTGCACATTTCCATGAACTCCCCCTTTCCTATGCACATGTTCATGAACTCCCCCTCCCCTGTGCACATCTCCATCGACTCCCCCTCTCCTGTGCACGTCTCCATCAATTCCCCACTCCTGTGCTCATCTCCATCAATTCCCCACTCCTGTGCACATCTCCATCAACTCCCCACACCTTTGCACATCTCCATCAACTCCTCCTTTCCTCTGCACGACTCCATCAGCTCCCCCTCTCCTGTGCACATCTCCATCAGCTCCCCCTCTCCTGTGCACATCTCCATGAACTCCACCTCTCCTCTGCACATCTTCATCAACTCCCCGTCTCTTGTGCAAATTTCCATCAACTCCCCCTCTGCTGTGCACATCTTCATCAACTCCTCACTCCTGTGGATGTCTCCATCAACTCCCCCTCTCCTCTGCACAGCTCCATCAACTCCCCTCTCCTGTGCATATGGCCATCAACTCCCCTCTCCTGTGCACATCTCCATCAACTCTGCCTTTCCTGTGCACATCTCCATCAACTCCCCACTCCTGTGCACATCTCCATCAACTACCTTCTTCTGTGCACGTCCCTATCAACTACCTCTCTCCTTTGCACATATCCATCAACTTCCCCTCTCCTGTGCACGACTCCATGAACTCCCCGTCTCTTGGGAACTTCTCCATCAACTCCCCCTCTGCTGTGCACATCTCCATCAACACCCCACTCCTGTGCACGTCTCCATCAACTCCCCACTCCTATGCACATCTCCATGAACTTCCGATCTGCTGTGCACATCTTCATGAACTCCCCCTCTCCTGTGCACATCTTCATGAACTCCCCCTCTCCTGTGAAAATCTCCATCAACTGCCCACTCCTGTGCACATCTCCATCAACTCCCCCTCTCCTGTGCGCATCTCCATCAACTGCCCACTCCTGTGCACGTCTACATCAACTCCCCCTCTCCCTGCACAGCTCCATCAACTCCCCACTACTGTGTACATCTCCATCAACTCCCCTCCTGTGCACATCTCAAGCAATTCCACCTCTCCTGTGCACATCTCCATCAACTCCACCTCTCCTCTGCACAGCTCCATCAACTCCCCTCTCCTGTGCAAATCGCCATTAACTACCCTCTTCTGTGCACATCTCCATCAACTCTCCCTCTCCTGTGCACATCTCCATCAAATCCCCCTCTCCTCTGCAAATCTCCATCAACTACTCCTTTCCTGTGCACGTCTCCAACTCTCCCTCATGTGTTCATGTCTTCCGATCTCCTGTGCACATCTTCATGAACTCCCCCTCTCCTGTGCACATCTTCATGAAGTCCCCCTCTCCTGTGCACATCTCCATCAACTCCCCTCCTGTGCACATCTCCATCAACTACCCACTCATGTGCACGTCTCCATCAACTACCCTCTTGTGCACATCTCCATCAACTCTGCCTCTCCTGTGCACATCCCCATCAACTCCCCCTCATGCGCACATATCCATCAACTCTCCCTCATGTGCACATCCCCATCAACTCCCCCTCATGTGCACATACCCATCAACTGCCCCCTCCTGTGCACATCCGCATCAACTCCACCTCTCCTGTGCACATCTCCATCAATTCCCCTCATGTGCACATCTGCATCAACTACCCTTCTCCTGGGCATGTCTCCATCAACTACCCCTCTCCTGCGCACATCTCCATCAACGAGCCTCTCCGGTGCACTTCTCCATCAACTCTCCATCTCCTGTGCACATCTCCATCAAATTCCCCTCTCCTGTGCACATCCCCAGCAACTTCCCGTCTGCTGTGCACATCTCCATCAACTCACCCCTCTCCTGAGCACATCTCCATCAACTCCACCCTTTCCTGTGCTTATCACCATCAATCCCCCTCTCCTGTGCTTATCTGCATCAACTGCTCACTCCTGTGCACGTCTCCATCAAATCCCCCTCTCCTGTGCACACGTCCATCAACTCCCCACTCCTGTGCACGTCTCCATCAGCTGCCCACTCCTGTGCACGTCTCCATCAACTACCCACTCCTGTGCACGTCTTCATCAACTCCCTCTCTCCTGTGCGAATCTCCATCAACTCCCCCACTCGTGTGCACGTCTCCATTAACTCCCCAGTCCTGTGCACGCTCCATCAACTACCCAGTCCTGTGCCCGTCTCCATCAACTCCCCCTCTCCTGTGCGCATCTCGATCAACTCCCCTCTCCTATGTACATCTCCAACAACTCCACCTCTCCTGTGCAAATCTCCATCAACTCTCCCTCATGTGTTCATCTCCATCAACTCCCCTTCATGTGCACATCTCCATCAACCAACCCTCTCCTGTGCACATCCCCATCAACTCTCCCTCTCCTGTGCACATCTCCATCAAATCCCCCTCTCCTGTGCAAATCTCCATCAACTCCTCCTTTCCTGTGCACGTCTCCATCAACTCTCCCTCATGTGTTCATGTCCATCAACTCCCCCTCATTTGCACGTCTCCATCAACTTCTCCTCTCTTGTGCACATCCGCATCAACTCCCCCTCTCCTGTGCACATCCCCATCAACCTCCGCTCTCCTGTACACATCCGCATCAACTCCCCCTCTCCTGTGCACATCCCCATCAACTCCCCCTATCCTGTGCACATCTCCATCAACTCCCCCTGTCCTGTGCACATCCCCATCAAGTCCCTCTCTCCTGTGCACAACTCCATCAACTCCCCCTCTCCTGTGCACGTCTCCATCAACTCCTCTTTTCCTGTGCACGTCTCCATCAACTCCCCCTCTCCTGTGCATATCTCCATCAATTCGCACTCTCCTGTGCACATCTCCATCAACTCCCCTCTCCTGTGCACATCTCCATCAACTCCCCACTCCTGTGCACGTCTCCATCAACTACCCAGTCCTGTGCCCGTCTCCATCAACTCCCACTCTCCTGTGCCTGTCTCCATCAACTCCCCCTCTCCTGTGCGTATCTCCATCAACCCCACCTCTCCTGTGCACATCCCCATTAACTCTCCCTCTCCTGTGCACATCTCCATCAAATCCCCCTCTCCTGTGCAAATCTCCATCAACTCCTCCTTTCCTGTGCACGTCTCCATCAACTCTCCCTCATGTGTTCATGTCCATCAACTCCCCCTCATTTGTACGTCTCCATCAACTTCCACTCTCTTGTGCACATCCGCATCAACTCCCCCTCTCCTGTGCACATCCCAATCAACCTCCCCTCTCCTGTGCACATCCGCATCAACTTCCCCTCTCCTGTGCAGATCTCCATCAACTCCCCCCTCGCCTGTGCACATCTCCATCAACTCCCCCCTCGCCTGTGCACATCTCCATCGACACCCTTCTCATTTGCACATCTCCATGAACTCCCCCACTCCTGTGCACATCTCCATCAACTCCACCCTCTCCTGTGCTTATCACCATCAATCCCCCTCTCCTGTGCTTATCTCCATCAACTGCTCACTCCTGTGCACGTCTCCATCAACTCCACTACTGTGCACGTCTCCATCAACTCCCCCTCTCCTATGCCTGTCTCGTTCAACTCCCTCTGATGTGTTCATCTCCATCAACTCCCCCTCATGTGCACATCCCCATCAACTCCCCCTCTCCTGTGCACATCTGCATGAACTCCCCCCTCGCCTGTGCACATCTCCATCAACACCCTTCTCATTTGCACATCTCCATTAACTCCCCCACTCCTGTGCACATCTCCATCAACTCCACCCTCTCCTGTGCTTATCACCATCAATCCCCCTCTCCTGTGCTTATCTCCATCAACTCCTACTTTCCTGTGCACGTCTCCAACTCTCCCTCATGTGTTCATGTCTATCAACTCCCCTCATGTGCACGTCTCCATCAACTTCCCCTCTCTTGTGCACATCCGCATCAACTCCCCCCTCTCCTGTGCACATCTCCATCAACTCCCCTCTCCTGTGCACATCTCCATCAACTCCCCACTCCTGTGCACGTCTCCATCAACTACCCACTCATGTGCACGTCTCCATCAACTCCCCAGTCCTGTGCACGCTCCATCAACTACCCAGTCCTGTGCCCGTCTCCATCAACTCCCCCTCTCCTGTGCACGTCCGCATCAACTCCCCCTCTGCTGTTTTCATCTCCATCAACTCCCCCTCTCCTGTGCACATCCCCATCAGGTCCCTCTCTCCTGTGCACAACTCCATCAACTCCCCGCTTCTGTGCACGTCTCCAACTCCCCCTCTCCTGTGCACATCTCCATCAATTCCAACTCTCCTGTGCAGATCTCGATCGACTCCCCCTCATGGGCACATCTCCATCAACCTCCCCTCTCCTGTGCACATCTCCATCAATTCTCCCTCTTTTGTGCACGTCTCCATCAACTCTCCCTCTCCCGTGCACAGCTCCATCAACTCCCCTCTCCTATGCACATCTCCATCAACTCCCCTCTCCTGCGCACATCTCCATAAACTCCCCAGTCCTGTGCACATCTCCATCAATTCCCCACTCCTGTGCACATCTCCATCAACTCCCCAAGTCCTGTGCACATCTGCATCAACACTCCTCTCATGTGCACATCTCCATCAACTCCCCCCTCGCCTGTGCACATCTCCATCAAATCCCACCTCACCTGTGCACATCTCCATCAACTCCCCGTCTCCTGTGCCCGTCTCCTTCAACACCCTCTGTTGTGTTCATCTCCATCAACTCCCCCTCATGTGCACATCCCCATCAACTCCCACTCTCCTGTGCACGTCTCTATCAACTACCCACTCCTGTGCACGTCTCCATCAACTCCCCACTCGTGTGAACGTCTCCATCAACTCCCCAGTCCTGTGCACGCTCCATCAACTCCCCCTCTGCTGTGCCTGTCTCCATCAACTCCCCCTCTCCTGTGCACATCTCCATCAACTCCCCCTCTCCTGTGCACATCCCCATCAAGTCCCTCTCTCCTGTGCACAACTCCATCAACTCCCCACTCCTGTGCACGTCTCCATCAACTCCCCGTCTCCTGTGCACATCTCCATCAACTCCCCCTCTCCTGTGCACATCTCCATCAACTCCTCCTTTCCTGTGCACGTCTCCATCAACTCCCCCTCTCCTGTGCACATCTCCATCAATTCCAACTCTCCTGTGCAGATCTCGATCGACTCCCCCTCATGGGCACATCTCCATCAACCTCCCCTCTCCTGTGCACATCTCCATCAATTCTCCCTCTCTTGTGCACGTCTCCATCAACTCCCCCTCTCCTGTGCACATCTCCATCAACTCCCCTCTCCTGTGCACATCTCCATCAACTCCCCTCTCCTGCGCACATCTCCATAAACTCCCCAGTCCTGTGCATATCTCCATCAACTCCCCACTCCTGTGCACATCTCCATCAACTCCCCCCCCGTGCACATCTCCATGAGCTGCACCTCTCCTCTGCACATCTTCATCAACTCCCCGTCTCTTGTGCACATTTCCATCAACTCCCACTCTGCTGTGCACATCTCCATCAACTCCCCACTTCTGTGCACGTCTCCATCAACTCCCCCTCTCCTCTCCACAGCTCCATCAACTCCCCCACTCCTGTGCACATCTCCATCAATTCCTCTCCTGTGCACATCTCAATCAATTCCACCTCTCCTGTACACATCTCCATCAACTCCACCTCTCCTCTGCACATCACCGTCAATTCTCCTCTCCTGTGCACATCGCCATCAACTCCCCTCACCTGTGCACATCTACATCAACTCCACCTCTCCTGTGTACATCCCCATCAACTCTCCCTCTCCTGTGCACATCTCCATCAAATCCCCCTCTCCTGTGCAAATCTCCATCAACTCCTCCTTTCCTGTGCAAGTCTCCATCAACTCTCCTTCATGTGTTCATGTCCATCAACTCCCCCTCATTTGCACGTCTCCATCGACTTCCTCTCTCTTGTGCACATCTGCATCAACTCCCTCTCTCCTGTGCACATCCCCATCAACTTCCCCTCTCCTGTGCACGTCCGCATCAACTCCCCTTCTCCAGTGCACATCCCATCAACTCCCCCTCTCCTGTGCACATCTCCATCAACTCCCCCTCTCCTGTTCACATCCCCATCAAGTCCCTCTCTCCTGTGCACAACTCCATCAACTCCCCACTCCTGTGCACGTCTCCATCAACTCCCCCTCTCCTGTGCACGTCTCCATCAACTCCCCGTCTCCTGTGCACATCTCCATCAACTCCCCCTCTCCTGTGCACATCTCCATCAACTCCTCCTTTCCTGTGCACGTCTCCATCAACTCCCCCTCTCCTGTGCACATCTCCATCAATTCCAACTCTCCTGTGCAGATCTCGATCGACTCCCCCTCATGGGCACATCTCCATCAACCTCCCCTCTCCTGTGCACATCTCCATCAATTCTCCCTCTCTTGTGCACGTCTCCATCAACTCCCCCTCTCCTGTGCACATCTCCATCAACTCCCCTCTCCTGTGCACATCTCCATCAACTCCCCTCTCCTGCGCACATCTCCATAAACTCCCCAGTCCTGTGCACATCTCCATCAACTCCCCACTCCAGTGCACATCTCCATCAACTCCCCCCCCCCGTGCACATCTCCATGAGCTGCACCTCTCCTCTGCACATCTTCATCAACTCCCCGTCTCTTGTGCACATTTCCATCAACTCCCACTCTGCTGTGCACATCTCCATCAACTCCCCACTTCTGTGCACGTCTCCATCAACTCCCCCTCTCCTCTCCACAGCTCCATCAACTCCCCACTCCTGTGCACATCTCCATCAATTCCCCTCCTGTGCACATCTCAATCAATTCCACCTCTCCTGTACACATCTCCATCAACTCCACCTCTCCTCTGCACATCACCGTCAATTCTCCTCTCCTGTGCACATCGCCATCAACTCCCCTCTCCTGTGCACATCTCCATCAACTTCCCTCTCCTGTGCCCGTCTCCATCAACTTCCCCTCATGTATCATCTCCATCAACTCCCCCTCATGTGCACATCCCCATCAACTCCCCCTCATGTGCACATATCCATCAACTCCCCCTCTGCTGTGCACATCTCCATCAACTCCCCCTCTCCTGTGCTTATCTCCATCAACTCCCCTTTCCCGTGCACATCTCCATCAGCTCCCACTCTCCTGTGCACATCTTCACCATCCTCCCCCTCCTGTGCACGTCTCCGTCAACTCCCCCTCTCCTGTACACATCTCCATTAACTCCCCCTCTCCTGTGCACATCTCCATCAACTCCCCCTCTCCTGTGCTTATCTCCATCAACTCCCCTTTCCTGTGCACATCTCCATCAGCTCCCACTCTCCTGTGCACATCTTCACCATCCTCCCCTCTCCTGTGCACGTCTCCATCAACTACCCACTCCTGTGCATGTCTCCATCAACTCCCCTCCCCTCTGCAGATCTTCATCAACTCCCCCTCTCCTGTGCACTTCTCCATCAACTCCCCACTCCTGTGCAAGTCTCCATGAACTCCCTCTCTCTTGTGCAGATCTCCATCAACGCCCCTCTCCTGTGCACATCTTCATCAACTCCCCCTCTCCTATGCACATCTCCATCAACTCCCTCTCCTGTGCACATCTTCACCAGCCTCCCCTCTCCTCTGCACATCTCCATCAACTCCCCATCTCCTTTGCACATCTCCATCAACTCCCCCTCTCCTGTACACAGCTCCATTAACTCCCCCTCTCCTGTGCACATCTCCATCAACTCCCACTCTCCTGCGCACGTCTCTATCAACTACCCACTCCTGTTCACGTCTCCATCAACTCCCCTCTCGTGTGAACGTCTCCATCAACTCTCCAGTCCTGTGCACGGTCCATCAACTCCCCCTCTGCTGTGCCTGTCTCCATCAACTCCCACTCTCCTGTGCACATCTCCATCAACTCCCCCTCTCCTGTGCGCATCTCCATCAACTCCCCCTCTCCTGTGCGCATCTCGATCAACTCCCCTCACCTGTGCACATCTACATCAACTCCACCTCTCCTGTGTACATCCCCATCAACTCCCCCTCTCCTGTGCACATCTCCATCAACTCCCCCTCTCCTGTGTACATCCCCATCAAATCCCCCTCTCCTGTGCAAATCTCCATCAACTCCTCCTTTCCTGTGCAAGTCTCCATCAACTCTCCCTCATGTGTTCATGTCCATCAACTCCCCCTCATTTGCACGTCTCCATCGACTTCCCCTCTCTTGTGCACATCTGCATCAACTCCCCCTCTCCTGTGCACATCCCCATCAACCTCCCCTCTCCTGTGCACGTCCGCATCAACTCCCCTTCTCCAGAGCACATCCCCATCAACTTCCCCTCTCCTGTGCACATCTCCATCCACTCCCCCTCTCCTGTGCACATCCCCATCAAGTCCCTCTCTCCTGTGCACAACTCCATCAACTCCCCACTCCTGTGCACGTCTCCATCAACTCCCCCTCTCCTGTGCACGTCTCCATCAACTCCCCGTCTCCTGTGCACATCTCCATCAACTCCCCCTCTCCTGTGCACATCTCCATCAACTCCTCCTTTCCTGTGCACGTCTCCATCAACTCCCCCTCTCCTGTGCACATCTCCATCAATTCCAACTCTCCTGTGCAGATCTCGATCGACTCCCCCTCATGGGCACATCTCCATCAACCTCCCCTCTCCTGTGCACATCTCCATCAATTCTCCCTCTCTTGTGCACGTCTCCATCAACTCCCCCTCTCCGGTGCACATCTCCATCAACTCCCCTCTCCTGTGCACATCTCCATCAACTCCCCTCTCCTGTGCACATCTCCATCAACTCCCCTCTCCTGCGCACATCTCCATAAACTCCCCAGTCCTGTGCACATCTCCATCAACTCCCCACTCCTGTGCACATCTCCATCAACTCCCCCCCCGTGCACATCTCCATGAGCTGCACCTCTCCTCTGCACATCTCCATCAACTTCCCTCTCCTGTGCCCGTCTCCATCAACTTCCCCTCATGTATCATCTCCATCAACTCCCCCTCATGTGCACATCCTCATCAACTCCCCCTCATGTGCACATATCCATCAACTCCCCCTCATGTGCACATCCCCATCAACTCCCCCCTCCTGTGCACATCCGCATCAACTCCCCCTCTGCTGTGCGCATCTCCATCAACTCCCCCTCTCCTGTGCTTATCTCCATCAACTCCCCTTTCCCGTGCACATCTCCATCAGCTCCCACTCTCCTGTGCACATCTTCACCATCCTCCCCCTCCTGTGCACGTCTCCATCAACTCCCCCTCTCCTGTACACATCTCCATTAACTCCCCCTCTCCTGTGCACATCTCCATCAACTCCCCCTCTCCTGTGCTTATCTCCATCAACTCCCCTTTTCTGTGCACATCTCCATCAGCTCCCACTCTCCTGTGCACATCTTCACCATCCTCCCCTCTCCTGTGCACGTCTCCATCAACTACCCACTCCTGTGCACGTCTCCATCAACTCCCCTCTCCTCTGCACATCTTCATCAACTCCCCCTCTCCTGTGCACTTCTCCATCAACTCCCCACTCCTGTGCAAGTCTCCATAAACTCCCCCTGTCTTGTGGAGATCTCCATCAACTTCCTCTCCTGTGCACATCTTCACCAGCCTCCCCTCTCCTCTGCACATCTCCATCAACTCCCCATCTCCTTTGCACATCTCCATCAACTCCCCCTCTCCTGTACACATCTCCATTAACTCCCCCTCTCCTGTGCACATCTCCATCAACTCCCCATCTCCTGTACACATCTCCATCAACTCCCCCTCTCCTGTACACATCTCCATTAACTCCCCGTCTCCTGTGCACATCTCCATCAACTCCCCACTATTGTGCACGTCTCCATCAACTCCCCCTCTCCTGTGCACATCTCCATCGACTCCCATTCTCCTGTGCACATCTCCATCAATTCCCCACTCCTGTGCACATCTCCATCAACTCCTCCTTTCCTGTGCACGTCTCCATCAACTCCCCCTCTCCTGTGCACATCTCCATCAATTCCAACTCTCCTGTGCAGATCTCGATCGACTCCCCCTCATGGGCACATCTCCATCAACCTCCCCTCTCCTGTGCACATCTCCATCAATTCTCCCTCTCTTGTGCACGTCTCCATCAACTCCCCCTCTCCTGTGCACATCTCCATCAACTCCCCTCTCCTGTGCACATCTCCATCAACTCCCCTCTCCTGCGCACATCTCCATAAACTCCCCAGTCCTGTGCATATCTCCATCAACTCCCCACTCCTGTGCACATCTCCATCAACTCCCCCCCCGTGCACATCTCCATGAGCTGCACCTCTCCTCTGCACATCTTCATCAACTCCCCGTCTCTTGTGCACATTTCCATCAACTCCCACTCTGCTGTGCACATCTCCATCAACTCCCCACTTCTGTGCACGTCTCCATCAACTCCCCCTCTCCTCTCCACAGCTCCATCAACTCCCCACTCCTGTGCACATCTCCATCAATTCCTCTCCTGTGCACATCTCAATCAATTCCACCTCTCCTGTACACATCTCCATCAACTCCACCTCTCCTCTGCACATCACCGTCAATTCTCCTCTCCTGTGCACATCGCCATCAACTCCCCTCACCTGTGCACATCTACATCAACTCCACCTCTCCTGTGTACATCCCCATCAACTCTCCCTCTCCTGTGCACATCTCCATCAAATCCCCCTCTCCTGTGCAAATCTCCATCAACTCCTCCTTTCCTGTGCAAGTCTCCATCAACTCTCCTTCATGTGTTCATGTCCATCAACTCCCCCTCATTTGCACGTCTCCATCGACTTCCTCTCTCTTGTGCACATCTGCATCAACTCCCTCTCTCCTGTGCACATCCCCATCAACTTCCCCTCTCCTGTGCACGTCCGCATCAACTCCCCTTCTCCAGTGCACATCCCCATCAACTCCCCCTCTCCTGTGCACATCTCCATCAACTCCCCCTCTCCTGTTCACATCCCCATCAAGTCCCTCTCTCCTGTGCACAACTCCATCAACTCCCCACTCCTGTGCACGTCTCCATCAACTCCCCCTCTCCTGTGCACGTCTCCATCAACTCCCCGTCTCCTGTGCACATCTCCATCAACTCCCCCTCTCCTGTGCACATCTCCATCAACTCCTCCTTTCCTGTGCACGTCTCCATCAACTCCCCCTCTCCTGTGCACATCTCCATCAATTCCAACTCTCCTGTGCAGATCTCGATCGACTCCCCCTCATGGGCACATCTCCATCAACCTCCCCTCTCCTGTGCACATCTCCATCAATTCTCCCTCTCTTGTGCACGTCTCCATCAACTCCCCCTCTCCTGTGCACATCTCCATCAACTCCCCTCTCCTGTGCACATCTCCATCAACTCCCCTCTCCTGCGCACATCTCCATAAACTCCCCAGTCCTGTGCACATCTCCATCAACTCCCCACTCCAGTGCACATCTCCATCAACTCCCCCCCCCCGTGCACATCTCCATGAGCTGCACCTCTCCTCTGCACATCTTCATCAACTCCCCGTCTCTTGTGCACATTTCCATCAACTCCCACTCTGCTGTGCACATCTCCATCAACTCCCCACTTCTGTGCACGTCTCCATCAACTCCCCCTCTCCTCTCCACAGCTCCATCAACTCCCCACTCCTGTGCACATCTCCATCAATTCCCCTCCTGTGCACATCTCAATCAATTCCACCTCTCCTGTACACATCTCCATCAACTCCACCTCTCCTCTGCACATCACCGTCAATTCTCCTCTCCTGTGCACATCGCCATCAACTCCCCTCTCCTGTGCACATCTCCATCAACTTCCCTCTCCTGTGCCCGTCTCCATCAACTTCCCCTCATGTATCATCTCCATCAACTCCCCCTCATGTGCACATCCCCATCAACTCCCCCTCATGTGCACATATCCATCAACTCCCCCTCTGCTGTGCACATCTCCATCAACTCCCCCTCTCCTGTGCTTATCTCCATCAACTCCCCTTTCCCGTGCACATCTCCATCAGCTCCCACTCTCCTGTGCACATCTTCACCATCCTCCCCCTCCTGTGCACGTCTCCGTCAACTCCCCCTCTCCTGTACACATCTCCATTAACTCCCCCTCTCCTGTGCACATCTCCATCAACTCCCCCTCTCCTGTGCTTATCTCCATCAACTCCCCTTTCCTGTGCACATCTCCATCAGCTCCCACTCTCCTGTGCACATCTTCACCATCCTCCCCTCTCCTGTGCACGTCTCCATCAACTACCCACTCCTGTGCATGTCTCCATCAACTCCCCTCCCCTCTGCAGATCTTCATCAACTCCCCCTCTCCTGTGCACTTCTCCATCAACTCCCCACTCCTGTGCAAGTCTCCATGAACTCCCTCTCTCTTGTGCAGATCTCCATCAACGCCCCTCTCCTGTGCACATCTTCATCAACTCCCCCTCTCCTATGCACATCTCCATCAACTCCCTCTCCTGTGCACATCTTCACCAGCCTCCCCTCTCCTCTGCACATCTCCATCAACTCCCCATCTCCTTTGCACATCTCCATCAACTCCCCCTCTCCTGTACACAGCTCCATTAACTCCCCCTCTCCTGTGCACATCTCCATCAACTCCCACTCTCCTGCGCACGTCTCTATCAACTACCCACTCCTGTTCACGTCTCCATCAACTCCCCTCTCGTGTGAACGTCTCCATCAACTCTCCAGTCCTGTGCACGGTCCATCAACTCCCCCTCTGCTGTGCCTGTCTCCATCAACTCCCACTCTCCTGTGCACATCTCCATCAACTCCCCCTCTCCTGTGCGCATCTCCATCAACTCCCCCTCTCCTGTGCGCATCTCGATCAACTCCCCTCACCTGTGCACATCTACATCAACTCCACCTCTCCTGTGTACATCCCCATCAACTCCCCCTCTCCTGTGCACATCTCCATCAACTCCCCCTCTCCTGTGTACATCCCCATCAAATCCCCCTCTCCTGTGCAAATCTCCATCAACTCCTCCTTTCCTGTGCAAGTCTCCATCAACTCTCCCTCATGTGTTCATGTCCATCAACTCCCCCTCATTTGCACGTCTCCATCGACTTCCCCTCTCTTGTGCACATCTGCATCAACTCCCCCTCTCCTGTGCACATCCCCATCAACCTCCCCTCTCCTGTGCACGTCCGCATCAACTCCCCTTCTCCAGAGCACATCCCCATCAACTTCCCCTCTCCTGTGCACATCTCCATCCACTCCCCCTCTCCTGTGCACATCCCCATCAAGTCCCTCTCTCCTGTGCACAACTCCATCAACTCCCCACTCCTGTGCACGTCTCCATCAACTCCCCCTCTCCTGTGCACGTCTCCATCAACTCCCCGTCTCCTGTGCACATCTCCATCAACTCCCCCTCTCCTGTGCACATCTCCATCAACTCCTCCTTTCCTGTGCACGTCTCCATCAACTCCCCCTCTCCTGTGCACATCTCCATCAATTCCAACTCTCCTGTGCAGATCTCGATCGACTCCCCCTCATGGGCACATCTCCATCAACCTCCCCTCTCCTGTGCACATCTCCATCAATTCTCCCTCTCTTGTGCACGTCTCCATCAACTCCCCCTCTCCGGTGCACATCTCCATCAACTCCCCTCTCCTGTGCACATCTCCATCAACTCCCCTCTCCTGCGCACATCTCCATAAACTCCCCAGTCCTGTGCACATCTCCATCAACTCCCCACTCCTGTGCACATCTCCATCAACTCCCCCCCCGTGCACATCTCCATGAGCTGCACCTCTCCTCTGCACATCTTCATCAACTCCCCGTCTCTTGTGCACATTTCCATCAACTCCCACTCTGCTGTGCACATCTCCATCAACTCCCCACTACTGTGCACGTCTCCATCAACTCCCCCTCTCCTCTCCACAGCTCCATCAACTCCCCACTCCTGTGCACATCTCCATCAATTCCCCTCCTGTGCACATCTCAATCAATTCCACCTCTCCTGTACACATCTCCATCAACTCCACCTCTCCTCTGCACATCACCGTCAATTCTCCTCTCCTGTGCACATCGCCATCAACTCCCCTCTCCTGTGCACATCTCCATCAACTTCCCTCTCCTGTGCCCGTCTCCATCAACTTCCCCTCATGTATCATCTCCATCAACTCCCCCTCATGTGCACATCCTCATCAACTCCCCCTCATGTGCACATATCCATCAACTCCCCCTCATGTGCACATCCCCATCAACTCCCCCCTCCTGTGCACATCCGCATCAACTCCCCCTCTGCTGTGCACATCTCCATCAACTCCCCCTCTCCTGTGCTTATCTCCATCAACTCCCCTTTCCCGTGCACATCTCCATCAGCTCCCACTCTCCTGTGCACATCTTCACCATCCTCCCCCTCCTGTGCACGTCTCCATCAACTCCCCCTCTCCTGTACACATCTCCATTAACTCCCCCTCTCCTGTGCACATCTCCATCAACTCCCCCTCTCCTGTGCTTATCTCCATCAACTCCCCTTTCCTGTGCACATCTCCATCAGCTCCCACTCTCCTGTGCACATCTTCACCATCCTCCCCTCTCCTGTGCACGTCTCCATCAACTACCCACTCCTGTGCACGTCTCCATCAACTCCCCTCTCCTCTGCACATCTTCATCAACTCCCCCTCTCCTGTGCACTTCTCCATCAACTCCCCACTCCTGTGCAAGTCTCCATAAACTCCCCCTCTCTTGTGGAGATCTCCATCAACTTCCTCTCCTGTGCACATCTTCACCAGCCTCCCCTCTCCTCTGCACATCTCCATCAACTCCCCATCTCCTTTGCACATCTCCATCAACTCCCCCTCTCCTGTTCACATCTCCATTAACTCCCCCTCTCCTGTGCACATCTCCATCAACTCCCCATCTCCTGTACACATCTCCATCAACTCCCCCTCTCCTGTACACATCTCCATTAACTCCCCGTCTCCTGTGCACATCTCCATCAACTCCCCCTCTCCTGTGCTTATCTCCATCAACTCCCCTTTCCTGTGCACATCTCCATCAGCTCCCACTCTCCTGTGCACATCTTCACCATTCTTCCCTCTCCTGTGCACGTCTCCATCAACTACCCACTCCTGTGCACGTCTCCATCAACTCCCCACTATTGTGCACGTCTCCATCAACTCCCCCTCTCCTGTGCACATCTCCATCGACTCCCATTCTCCTGTGCACATCTCCATCAATTCCCCACTCCTGTGCACATCTCAATCAACTCCCCCTCATGTGCATATCTCCATCAACTACCCCTCTCCTGGGCACGTCTCCATCAACTCCCCTCTCCTGTGCACGTCTCCATCAACTCCCCCTCTCCTGTGCACATCTCCATCAACTCCCCTCTCCTGTGCACATCTCCATCAACTCCCCTCTCCTGTGCACATCTCCATCAACTCACCCTCTCCTGTGCACATCTCCATCAACTCCCCCTCATGTGCACATCTTCATCAACTCCCCCCTCTCCTGTGCACATCTCCATCAACTGCCCCTCTCCTGTGCACATCTCCATCAACTGTCCCTCTCCTGTGCACATCTCCATCAACTCCACCTCTCCTGTGCACATCTGCATCAACTCCCCCTCTCCTGTGGACATCTCCGTCTACTCTCCATCTACTGTGCATATCCCCATCAACTCCCCCTCTCCTGTGCACATCCCCATCAACACCCCCTCTCCTGTGCACATCTCCATCAACTCCCCACTCCTGTGCACGTCTCCATCAACTCCTCACTCGTATGCACATCTTTATCAACTCCTCCTTTCCTGTGCACGTCTCCATCAACTCCCCACTCCTGTGCATGTCTCCATCAACTCCCCACTCCTATGCACATCTCCATCAACTCCCCCTCTCCTGTGCACATCTCCATCAACTCCCCTCTCCTGTGCACATCTCCATCAACTTCCCTCTCCTCTGCACATCTCCATCAACTCACCCTCTCCTGTGCACATCTCCATCAACTCCCCCTCATGTGCACATCTTCATCAACTCCCCCCTCTCCTGTGCACATCTCCATCAACTGCCCCTCTCCTGTGCACATCTCCATCAACTGTCCCTCTCCTGTGCACATCTCCATCAACTCCACCTCTCCTGTGCACATCTGCATCAACTCCCCCTCTCCTGTGGACATCTCCGTCTACTCTCCATCTACTGTGCATATCCCCATCAACTCCCCCTCTCCTGTGCACATCCCCATCAACACCCCCTCTCCTGC
The DNA here is from genome assembly GCF_030028105.1 of Mobula birostris. Taxonomy (NCBI): domain Eukaryota; kingdom Metazoa; phylum Chordata; class Chondrichthyes; order Myliobatiformes; family Myliobatidae; genus Mobula; species Mobula birostris. Next base: position 41,275,496 of record NC_092397.1, read on the forward strand.
GCACATCTCCATCAACTCCCCACTCCTGTGCACGTCTCCATCAACTCCTCACTCGTATGCACATCTTTATCAACTCCTCCTTTCCTGTGCACGTCTCCATCAACTCCCCACTCCTGTGCATGTCTCCATCAACTCCCCACTCCTATGCACATCTCCATCAACTCCTCCTTTCCTGTGCACGTCTCCATCAACTCCCTTCTCCTGGGCATGTCTCCATGAACTCCCCTCTAATGTGCACGTCTTTATCAACTGCCCCTCTCCTGTGCACATCTCCATCACCTCCCCCTCCCCTGTGCACATCTCCATCAACTCCCCGTCTCCTCTGCACATCTCCATCAACTCCCCCTCTCCTGTGCTTATCTCCATCAACTCCCCTCACCTGTTCACATCTCCATCAACCCCCCCCCCCCCTCTCCTGGGCATGTCTCCATCAACTCCCCTCTAATGTGCACGTCTTCATCAACTGCCCATCTCCTGCGCACATCTCCATCACCTTCCTCTCTCCTGTGCAGATGTCCATCATTTGCCCCTCTCCTCTGCACATCTCCATCAACTCTCCCTCATGTGTTCATCTCCATCAACTCATCATGTGCACATCTCCATCATCTCCCCCTCTCCTGTGCACATCCCCATCAACTCCTCCTCTCTTGTGCACATCTCCATCAACTTCCCCTCTTCTGTGCACATCTACATCAACTCCCCCTCTCCTGTGCACTTTTCTATCAACTCCCCCTCTCCTATGCACATCTCCAGCAACTCCCCCTCTCAGTTTGAAGCTACAACGTCTAGTTTTTGAAATTTCCATGCTGGTATGAAGGTTCTGACTGTCCCTTTAATTGATTATACCTGTGCTCCTCTCATTTTGTGATATTCCAAAGAATACAAATCTTGGTTTGTCAATCTCTTTGGCACCCTCTCCAAACCCTCCATGTCCTTCTTGTTATGATGCGAACAGAGCTGAACACCTCACCAAACTTTTTTACGAAGCAACATGACCTCGTGAGCCTTGTGTCCTGACCAACAAAGTCATCCAATGTGATATGTAAATGCCAGAAAGCCTGTAGATGCTGGAAAGCCAGAGCAACACACACACTCACACTCTCTCACTCACAGACGGACAGACAGACAGACGCACACACATCAATCAATCAATGCCGGGGTGCCAAAGACTTTTGCACAATATTGCAGTAATTTTATTTGTGTACTGCTGCCATAAAAATAAATTCCAGTCAATGTTACTGACGATGATCCATGGATTGGAGAGATTGTATTGTTCATAGAAGGCCAATGGTTGGCCTGATTCAGGTACACAAGGTTAACAGTGTCATTGGGCAGATCGTGGGAACCTGTGATGTCAGTCCTCTGAGGAAAGGGGTTGAAGGGGTTTGAGGAGGATTTCATTTCAACCGGAGAAGGGTTGAAATCTGTGAAGTATTTGCCCAATAGTTGGAGGAGGCAGGTATCCATCAACATACAATTACAGTACTCTGCACAAGGCCGGCACATACTGTATAGAGCTTGGGTGCCTAAGACTTTTGCAGAGTACTGTGGTAATTTTATGTATTGCACTGTACCGCTGTTCGCAAAAAAAATGCTAGCACGAGAGGGCATAGTTTTAAGGTGCTTGGAAGTAGGTACAGAGGATACGTCAGGAGTAAGGTTTTTATGCGGAGTGGTGAGTGCGTGGAATGGGCTGCCAGCGGTGGTGGTGGAGGCGGATATGATAGGGTCTGGATAGGTACATGGAGTTTAGAAAAATAGAGGGCTATAGGTAAGCCTACGTAGTTTTAAGTCAAGGACATGTTCGGCACAGCTTTGTGGGCCAAAGTGCCTGGATTGTGCTGTAGGTTTTCTCTGTTTATATGACATATGAGTGATGATAAATCTGATTCTGAAATGGGACTCTATTGTGGACTGAGAGTGGGAAGGGGGCAGGGAGAGGGGAATCATGGTTGGGAAAAGGGGAAGGGAGAGGGGAGGGAGCAGGAAGCACCAGAGAGACATTCTGTAATGATCAATAAACCTATTGTTTGGAATCAAATGACCTTGCCTGGTGTCTCAGTGCTGAGTGTGTCTGTACCCGCCCCGGCACTCCTTCTCTGCCCCCTGTCCCACACCCCTCCCACGGCGCCCCACCCTCACCATTCCCCAACATCCTTTACTCCCACCAGATTTATAAACTCGCTCTCTTTGCCAGGTACAAATATAATACTGTGCTAAAGTCTATGTGTGCCCAAGACTTTTGCACAGGAATGTACATTCAGTCTGAGAAACGCCTCTCCACTACTACTATCTGTCTTCAATGGCTATGCCAGTTTCAAATTCAATCTACCAACGTCCATGTAGTGAATATTCACCGCTCAATCCTCATCTTTATCTAGTTGTCAATCTTCTAGAATATATTATTTATTAATTTATTTGTGGTAATATTACTTTGTGTTGTGTGTGCGTTACATGTGCTGTGTTGGTCCAGAGGCAAGTTGTTTCGTCTGGTGGTGCACATAATGTGTTGTTGCTGTTCCTTTCCACGCCTTGTGATACATCAGGCAGCAATTTTGATGTTTTTTTTTACCATTTTTGTTTTTTTTTAACGGGTTACTTGACCCTCGATTCAGATGAAAAGTGCGCAAGGAGCCGGCCGGATTCGAACCTTGGACCATTTGCCTCGTACTCCGGTGCGGATGCCACTACACCACCCTCGGTACATCAAGGGCGGTATACACCTCAGTAATAATAAACTTGAAGGGCTACACAAAGCCTTGCTGGCACACCGATGTACTGGGCTGGTTCTGCAGCCAGGGCATTTCAACATTTGATGTTTTTGATGGCTTTTGTTGTATCCCTTGAATGCCTCATCTACACTCGGTAGGCTAGAGCATGCCTTTTTGTGAGGATCTCGAGGAGATGATCGCTCCCTACGCGACTCTCCTGTCCATTCATACCCCCCACCCCCATTCCTTCCCATCGATCTCCCTCTCGGCTCTTATCCTTGTAAGCGGAACAAGTGCTACATGTGCCCTTACACTTCCTCCCTTACCACCATTCAGGGCCCCAGACAGTCCTTCCAGGTGAGGCGACACCTCACCTGTGAGTCGGCTGGGGTGATATACTGCTTCCGGTGCTCCCGATGTGGCCTTCTATATATTGGCGAGACCCGACGCAGACTGGGAGACCATTTCGCTGAACACTTATGCTCTGTCCGCTGGAGAAAGCAGGATCTCCCAGTGGCCACATATTTTAATTCCACGTCCCATTCCCATTCTGACATGTCTATCCATGGCCTCCTCTACTGTAAAGATGAAGCCACACTCAGGTTGGAGGAACAACACCTTATATTCCGTCTGGGTAGCCTCCAACCTGATGGCATGAACATTGACTTCTCTAACTTCCGTTAATGCCCCTCCTCCCCTTCGTACCCCATCCCTTATTTATTTATTTATTTATTTATTTATTTATTTATTCCCCCCCCCCTTTTTCGCTCTCCCTCTGTCCCACTCACTATAACTCCTTGCCTGCTCTCCGTCCTCTGGGCTTCCCCCCTCAGCCTTTCTTTCTCCCTAGGCCTCCTGTCCCATGATCTTCTCCCTTCTCCAGCCCGGTATCCCTTTTGCCAATCACCTGTCCAGCTCTTGGCTCCATCCCTCCCCCTCCTGTCTTCTATCATTTTGGATCTCCCCCTCCCCTCCCACTTTCAAATCTCTTACTGTCTCTTCTTTCAGTTAGTCCTGACGAAGGGTCTCGGCCGAAACGTCTTCCTAGAGATGCTGCCTGGCCTGCTGCGCTCACCAGCAACTTTTGTGTGTGTTTGAAGGAGATGAGAGCGAGTTTCCCCCGCCAGTGCCCTCATAACGTGCACGTCCTGACACTGTAGTTGGAAGGGTGGGAAGTGGAGCAGGAGAGGTCTGGGGTGGAATTTTGTTCTACCTCTACCAACCGCGCGTTCACCAGCAGTTTTTTGTGTGTGTTGCTTGAATTTCCAGCATCTGCAGATTTCCTTGTGTCTGGGCTCGATTGAAGCAGGGTTCTGTAACGGATACCGATGTGGGGAGAAGTGCACGAGCAGGGAAGGGACACGGGCTGAGAGGATGAGAAGTCATTGTGGAGCCTGTTCAGACACCATCCACCCCCCCCCCCCCCCTTGTGCAGACAATAATTTTGACTCCAGTTTTTCAGGAACGGTGCACAAAGTAAATATTGTTCAGTGTTTTTCGTACAATGGTGACTGGTTCCCAGCACGCTGTCCAGAGACAGTCTCACTCCCACGCACAGCATGACGCATCAACTTACCCAGCTCAGCAAACCCTCTCCCCCACTCCCCCACTCCTCCGTCCCAGTACAGCATACAGAACAAGCACACTCCCATGCACACCAGCCCAGCCCATCATAGAAGCAACACAGTCCAAACTCTTTGTGGTGTTTTCCCCGCAGGAGACGTACTGGGAAATAGTTACTTTTCTCAGCGCCTGAATGCAGTCCAATTGATCAGAACGCAGGTATTTGGAATAACTTATAATTGGGCACTTCCTCCACACTTCCCCCTCAGTGCTCTTCTCCACATTCCTCAGTCAGGGGAATGTTACTTATGACCAGCGACAGATCTTCATCCACGTACACGATCGGGACCCAGATCGTCTTCACCGCTTTGCAGCAGTGTCTCTGCAATCCAAAGGAGACCGTCAGTCTGAGAGACAAAGCCCTGCCCTGCAGAATCCTGCTTGACACCCCGTTCTGGGTCAGGTAAGAAAATTACAGACGCACGGGACGTAATTCAAACAAGTTATGCAGTAATATGGGAGGTTTTAATTTCCCAAATATCGATTGGCATCTCCCTGGAGCAAGGGGTTTAGATGGGGTGGAGTTTTTTTAGTTGTGTTCAGGAAGGTTTCTTGACACAATATGTAGATAAGCCCACAAGAGGAGAGACTGTACTTGATTTGGTATTGGGAAATGAACCTGGTCAGGTGTCAGATCTGAGTGGTAGAGCATTTTGGAGATAGTGATCATAATTCTATCTCCTTTACAATAGACCATAAGACAAAGCAGCAGAAGTCAGCCATTCGGCCCATCGAGTCTGCTCTGCCATTTTATCATGAGCTGATCCATTCTCCCATTTAGTCCCACTCCCCTGCCTTCTCACCATAATCTTTGATGCCCTGGCTACTCAGATACCTATCAATCTCTGCTTAAATACACCCAATGACTTGGCCTCCACTGCCGCTCGTGGCAACAAATTCCACAGATTCACCTCCTCTCAAATAGCATTGGAGAGAGAAAGGAACAGACAAGTTAGAAAAGGGTTTAATTGGAGTGACTAATTATGAGCCTATCAGGCAGGAAATTGGAAGCTTAAATTGGGAACTGATGTTCAGGGGATATTTGTGTGGAATTCTGCATGGGTACATTCCAATGAGACAGGGAAGTTATGGTAGGGTACAGGAACCATGGTGTACAAAGGCTGTAATAAATCTAGTCAAGAAGAAAAGAAAAGCTTACAAAAGGTTCAGAGTACTAGGTAACGCTAGAGATCTAGAAGATTATAAGGCTGATAGGAAGGAGCTTAAGAAGGAAATTCTTAATAAAAGAAGGAGAGCCAGAAGGGGCCATGAGCAGGCCTTGGTGGGCAGGATTAAGGAAAACCCCAAGGCATTCTACAAGTATGTGAAGAGCAAGAGGATAAGATGTGAAAGAATAGGACCTATCAAGTGTGACAGTGGGAAAGTGTATATAGAACCGGAGGAGATAGCAGTGGTAGTTAATGAATACTTTACTTCAGTATTCACTGTGGAAAAGGACCTTGGCAATTGTAGTGATGACTTGCAGCAGACTGAAAAACTTGAGCATTTAGATATTAAGAAAGAGGATGTGCTGGAGCTTTTGGAAAGCATCACGTTGGATAAGTCGCCGGGACCGGATGAGATGTACCCCAGGCTACTGTAGGAGGCAAGGGAGGAGATTGCTGAGCCTCTGGCAATGATCTTTGCATCATCAATGGGGACAGGAGAGATTCCAGAAGATTGGAGGGTTGCAGATGTTGTCCCTTTATTCAAGAAAGGGAGTAGAGATAGGCCAGGAAATTATAGACCAGTGAGTCTTACTTCAGTGGTTGGTAAGTTGATGGAGAAGATCCTGAGAGGCAGGATTTATGAACATTTGGAGAGGTATTATATGATTAGGAATAGTCAGCATAGCTTTGTCAAGGGCTGTTCATGCCTAATGGGCCTGATTGAATTTTTTGAGGATGTGACTAAACACATTGATGAAGGAAGAGCAGTAGATGTATATGATTTCAGCAATCTCTGAAATTCGTAAGGCCAGTGATGTGGGGATGGAACTGGACTCTCTGACGGTGGTGTCTGAAAAGAGGATGATGTCCAAGTTGCATGCCATCTTGGACGATGTCTCCCATCCACTACATAATGTACTGGTTGGGCACAGGAGTACATTCAGCCAGAGACTCATTCCACTGAGATGCAACACAGAGTGTCATAGGAAGACATTCCTGCCTTTGGCCATCAAACTTTACAACCCCTCCCTTGGAGGGTCAGACACCCTGAGCCAATAGGCTGGTCCTGGACTTATTTCCTGGCGTAATTTACATATTACTATTTAACTATTTATGGTTTTATTACTATTTAATTATTTATGGTGCAACGGTAACAAAAATCAATTTCCCCCGGGATCAATAAAGTATGACTATAGCAAGGCATTTGATAAGACCCCATGCAAGGCTTATTGAGAAAGTAAGGAGGCATGGGATTCAAAGGGACATTGCTTTGAGGATCCAGAACTGGCTTGCCCACAGAAGGCAAAGAGTGGTTGTAGACGGGTCATATTCTGCATGGAGGTCCGTGACCAGTGCCTCAGGGATCTGTTCTGGGACCCTTACTCTTCATGATTTTTATACATGACCTGGATAAGGAAGTGCAGGGGTGGGTTAGTAAGTTTGCTGATGACACAAAGGTTGGAGGTGTTGTGGATAGTGTGGAGGGCCATCAGAGGTTACAGCGGGACATTGACACACACAAAAAATGCTGGTGAACACAGCAGGCCAGGCAGCATCTATAGGAAGAGGTACAGTCGACGTTTCGGGCCAAGACCCTTCGTCAGGACTTCGACTGTACCTCTTCCTATAGATGCTGTCTAGCCTGCTGCGTTCACCAGCATTTTTTGTGTGTGTTGCTTGAATTTCCAGCATCTGCAGATTTCCTCGTGTTTAAGTGTGAGGTGGTTCATTTTGGTAGGTCAAATATGATGGCAGAATATAGTATTAATGGTAAGACTCTTGGCAGTGTGGAGGATCAGAGGGATCTTGGGGTCCGAGTTCATAGGACACTCAAAGCTGCTCCACAGGTTGTCTCTGTGGTTAAGAAGGCATACGGTGTATTGGCCTTCATCAATCGTGGGATTGAGTTTAAGAGCCGAGAGGTAATGTTGCAGCTATATAGGACCCTAGTCAGACCCCACTTGGAGTACTGTGGTCAATTCTGGTCACGTCACTATAGGAAGGATGTGGAAACTATAGAAAGGGTGCAGAGGAGATTTACAAGGATGTTGCCTGGATTGGGGAGCATGCCTTATGAGAATAGGTTGAGTGAACTTGGCCTTTTCTCCTTGGAGTGAGGGAGGATGAGGGGTGACCTGATAGAGGTGTATAAGATGATGAGAGGCATTGATCGTATGGATAGTCAGAGGCTCTTTCCCAGGGCTGAAGTGGTTGCCACAAGAGGGCACAGGTTTAAGGTGCTGGGGGTAGGTGCAGAGGAGATGTCAGGGATAAGTTGTTTTTATGCAGAGAGTAGTGAGTGCGTGGAATGGGCTGCCGGCAACGGTGGTGGAGGCGGATACGATAGAGACTTTTGGATAGGTACATGGAGCTTAGAAAAATAGAGGGTTGTGGGTAAGCCTAGTAACTTCTAAGGTCGGGACACGTTCGGCACAATTTTGTGGGCCGAAAGGCCTGTATTGTGCTGTAGGTTTTCTATGTTTCTATACATTGCAGTGCAAACTCTCAGGCACACAGGGAGATGAAGAGGAGGGTGAGCCCATGGACACACCAGTGCCTCAGGTTCTGGGATCCTGGCGTAGTGCTGCAGCCGTGGTGGCACCCGCACGCCCGGAAGCGAGTTCTATCCTTCCATCAGGATTACTGCAAGACTTTCACATGTACATCATAAATATTCAAGAATTGATTATTTTTTTTGTTGGATACGCGACTGGTGCCTTTTGTTGCTGACTGTGCGCATGACGCTATTGCGTTGTCGGATCATGCGCCCACGAAACTCATACTGAAGTTTCCTGATAATATACAGAATGCATCTCAGTGGAGATTTAATGCTACACTGCTGCATGATTCAGCATTTGTAAGTTTTATTAAAGAGGAAATTTCTCTGTTTTTTGAATTAAATACAACTGAGGGTATACCAAATTTGGTTATTTGGGATGCGATGAAATCTTTTCTCAGGGGACAGATAATCGCATATTCAGTAGCTTTAAGAAGGAAAACTAAAGCGGAACTTTTAGTGATTACTAACAGGATTAAAGAAGTAGATAAATTTATTCAGTAACACCTAATGAAGATCTATCTGAGGAAAGGGTGGAACTTCAAACACAGTATGCCATTGAGCAGCAACTTTTGAAATCTAAAAGTCAATTTTATATACATGGGGATAAGTCAGGTAAATTGTTGGCTGGTCAACTTAAAGCATCTCTGGCTAGAAGGCAGATTTTGAAAATACGAAGAACTGATAGAACCGAAACGTCAGATTGTCAGGAAATTAATAAGGTATTTCTGCATTTTTACTCTAACCTTTATAAATCTGATTTTCCTGACAATACTACTTTTATGAATAGATTCTTGCAAAGATTGAATATACCCAAAATTTCTATTCAAGATATGAATACATTAGATGCACCTATTAAATGAGAGGAAATAGTAAGGCTATATCCTTAGGTAAAGCTCCAGGACTGGATGGATTTACAGTAGAATTTTTAAAGACTTTTACTGAAATACTTACACCTCATTTACGCCAAATTTTCACTGACTCTATATCCTCTGGGACCCTTCCGAAAATTTTCTATGAGGCATCAATTTCATTAATTCCCAAAAATGAAAAAGGTTTATCTGAATGTGCCTCTTACAGACCAATTTCCTTATTAAATGTGGGCTCTAAAATCCTTTCTAAGATTTTGGCTAACAGGCTCGAGAATATTTTACCGAAGGTTATTTCTGAGGATCAAACTGGATTTATTAAGAATGGATGCTCATATTTTAATATTCAGAGATTATTGAACATTATTCACTCCTCTCCATCAAAAGAATCCGAATGTGTTGTTTCCCTTGATGCAGAGAAAGTCTTTGATAGGGTAGAGTGGTCTTATTTATTCAAAGTTCTAGAAAGATTTAATTTTGGTCCAGGTTTTATTTCCTGGATTAAGCTGATCTACCAAGCTCCCATGGTGACAGTTATAACTAACAATCAAAAATCTCCTTATTTTGGGCTATACAGAGATACCCGGCAGGGTCGTCCTCTTAGTCTGCTGTTATTTAGAACCTCCTGCTATTGCTCTTCGGGACTCCAACGATGTTCAAGGTATTAAGAGAGGAGATAAAGTGCATAAGGTTTCTTTGTATGCAGATGACTTGTTAGTTTATATTTCAGATCCTAAGAAATCTATTCCTTCTATGTTATCTATATTTTCTGAACCTAGTAGTTTTTCTGGATATAAATTAAATTTGCACAAAAGTGAATTATTTCCTATTAATAACCACTTGGATCAATATGATCAAATTCCTTTTTATCATTGCTAAAAATAACTTTACTTATCTTGGTATTAAAATTACCAAAAATTTTAAGGACCTGTATAAATATAACTTCCTTCCATTAATTGAATACACGCAACAAATACTTTCTAAATGGTCTCCTATGACATTATCATTAATTGGTCGAATCAATGCTATTAAAATGATAGTGCTACCAAAGTTCTTATATGTATTTTAAGCAATCCCTTCCTTTGTTCCTAAATGGTTTTTTGATAGAATAGACTCTAAATCCTTATCTTATATTTGGAATAATGAAGATGTCCTAGTCATCCAGTGCACCTAGTCCCATACCCAGCTGTCTCGACTCTTGCCTTGCCACTGGATCCAGATGGGAATTGGGAAGCGAGAGTGAGGCTGATGCTGTGCAACTCTCCCTCACTTAAATCCAAATCATGGGCTAGTCTCAACACCATCATCATCATCATAATGCTGTCGAGGTCTTCATCGACAACAATGGACGAACAACCAGAGACGGGCATATTAGGTACATTTAAGTTGATTGGAGGTAAGTTGTGGGTGTGTGGAACGTCCTGCCAGGGGTGGTGTAGAGACAGATACATTAGGGACATTTAAGGTGATCGGAGGTAAGTGGTGGGTGTGTGGGACGTCCTGCCAGGGGTGGTGTAGAGACAGATACATTAGGGACATTTAAGGTGATCGGAGGTAAGTGGTGGGTGTGTGGGACGTCCTGCCAGGGGTGGTGTAGAGACAGATACATTAGGGACATTTAAGGTGATCGGGGGTAAGTGGTGGGTGTGTGGAACGTCCTGCCAGGAGTGGTGGTAGAGACAGATACATTAGGGATATTTGAGAAACTCTTAGATGGGCCCGTGGGTAATAGAAAAACGGAGGGTTATGTTGGACAGAAGAGTGGATTGATCTTGGATAACAGGTTAAAAGGTTGGCACAACCTTGTGGTCTGGACTGTGCGGCAGTGCTCCACTGCAAGTTCTATCTTTTAACTTTGTTTTATCTGGAAGGGGCAAGGGATAGACAGAGGAAATATTGGGCATATTTTCCCATGGTTGAGATGTCTAAAACTAGCGGGCATGTGGTGGTGGTGGGGGGAGATCAAAGGAGATGTGCGAGGCAAGTGCTTTTCCCACACACAGAGTGGTGGGTGCCGGTAAATTCTTGCCTGAGGTGCTGAAGGCTGATATATGTGTTATAAGTGGAAAGTGGATCGAAGTGAAGGTGAAGTCTTGTCCGCAGGCATAAGAATGATTCGAGAACGGAGGGATAAGGACCATGTATGAGCAGAAAGGGTTGAGTGTCATTAACTTAATTGAGACAGCACAATACTATGGGCTGAAGGGCCTGTACTCTTCCACATTCTTCAGAAGGTTGTGCGTTCAATTCATGAGGATTGAGCTCACAAGCCAGCTAGCCTTTCCTCTCCAGTATAAAGGAAAGCTAGCTAATAATATTAAAGGGGATACCAAATGTTTCTTCAAATCCATCAAGTGTAAAAGAGGTGAGAATAGATATCGGACTGCTGGAAAACGATGCTGGAGAAGTAGTATTGAGGGAGAATGAAATGACAGATGAATATTTTGCATCAATCTTCACTGTGGAAGACACTGGCAGTATGCTGGAAATTTGAGAATATCAGAGGGCAGAAGGGAGAGACAAGGAAATGACAGGTGTACTGAAGAAGTATTTTGCATCAGTCTTCACTGAGGAAGACACTGGCTGTATGATGGAAGTTCGAGAGTGTCAGGGGGCAGAAGTGAGTGAGGTTGTCATTACTAGGGAGAAGGTTCTTGGGAAACTGAAAAGTCTGAAGATAGACAAGTCACATAGAGCAATTGATCTACGCCCCAGGGTTCTGAAGGAGGTGGCTGGAGAGATTGTGGAGGCATTGGTAATGCTCTTTCAACAATCAGTGGACTCTGGCTTGGTTCTGGTGGTCTGGAAAATTGCAAAAGTCACTCCACTTTTCAAGAAGGGAGAGAGGCAGAAGAAAGGAAATTATAGGCCAGTTAGACTGACTTCAGTGGTTAGAAAGGTGTTGGTGTCGATTGATAAGGATGTTGTTTCACTGCACTTAGAGGCACATGATAAAATAGGCCGTAGTTGGCATGGTTTCCTCAGGGCAAAATCTTGCCTGACAAACTTGTTGTAATTCTTTGAAGAAATAACAAGCGGGATAGATGAAGGAGAATTGACTGATGTTGTGTACTTGGATATTCTTAAGGCCTTTGACAAGTTGCTGCACATGGGCTGCTTAACAAGCTATGAGCCCATAGCTTTGCAGAAAAGATTCTAGCATGGATAAAGCAGTGGCTGATTGGCAGGAGGCAAAGAGTGGAAATAAAGGGAGCCTTTTCTGGTTGACTGCTGGCAACTAGTGGGCAGGTGATTAGGGCTGAGAGAGAATTGGATCAGCCATGATGAAATGATAGAGCAGACTCAATGGGCCAAATGATAAAATTCTGCTCCTATATGATAAACTTGGTTCTGATATGGGTCTCTATTGTAGACTGAGAGTGGGAAGGGGGCAGGGAGAGGGGAATCACGATTGGGGAAAGGGGAAGTGAGAGGGGAGAGAGCAGGAAGCACCAGAGAGACACTTTGTAATGATCAATAAACCAATTGTTTAGAATCAAATGGCCTTGCCTGGTGTCTCAGGGCTGGGTGTGTCTGCACCTGCGCCACCCATCATCCCCCCGGGTACCCCTTCTCTGCCTCCTGTCCCACACCACCCTGCGGTGCTCCACCCTCACCATTCCCAACTTCTTTTGCTCTCACCAGATTTACAAACTCGATCTCTGCTATACATTGATATATATATAGAACTGTGTAAAAATTGTAGGCACCCTAGCTATGTAAGTGTGTACTGTATATAACATTGAGATTTGTTTCCTTACAGGCAGCCACAAAACAAAGTAATCTATTAAAACAAGAAGACTGTCAGACACCCAATGTGCAGAAAAAAAGAACAAATCGTGCAAATGAGAGGCATTGATGGTGTGGATAGCCAGAGGCTTTTTCCCAGGGCTGAAATGGCCAGCACGAGAGGGCACAGTTTTAAGGTGCTTGGAAGTCGGTACAGAGGAGATGTCAGGGGTAAGTTTTTTACGCAGAGAGTGGTGAGAGTGTGGAATGGGCTGCTGGCGACAGTGGTGGAGGTGGATACGATAGGGTCTTTTAAGAGACTCTTGGATAGGTACATGGAGCTTAGAAAAATAAAGGGCTATGGGTAACCCTAGGTAATTTCTAAGGTAAGGACATGTTCGGCACAGCATTGTGGGCCGAAGGGCCTGTGTGCTGTAGGTTTTCTATGTTTCTATGAAAGCGCGGGAGTCTGAAAGGTGAGTCTGAGTTTGTGTGTGTTTCTAAGCAAGGTAGGCACCTATCTCTTGGCAAGGTGATGGCATGTGCAATGCACACATTTATTCACATAACCTGCAATTAATTATTTAAATGAACAAGAATGCTTAATAAGTCAATATATGTAAGGGTTACTCAAATATTAAACACACAGCAAAGGCTCCAGGCCAAATGAGTGCACGTGGGGCTAGCTCAATGGGCAACATGAGTGAGAAGGTCTGAAGGGCCTTCTCCTTGCTGTACGGCTTAAGGGCCAACTCCCGTCTCCTCTGTGCCAACCCCAGGGGCAAACAGAAGAGCTTCACAACATCTCGGGCACCAAGCTCCCTGGTCGCCCCAGGGCTGAGGGTCCTGCTGGAGGCCAATACCTACCCTGTGAGATCTGCTACTCGAGGATGATTTGTTGCGGTGACAGTTATGGGCCAATGCGTTGCGTGGGTGCCTGCAGCTGGCACAGTGCACGTATGTTATTTGCTCCGGGTACAGAATCCAGTCTTGCCAGCCTAGATCTGGAGGAAAACATCGGGTGAGTGTGGTGAGATCTTGCATCCTGCCATCCCAAAGTTCAAATGTAATTGTCATTCAACCGTACATGAATACAGGCAAACAAAACTGTTACTCCGGGGCCAAGGTGCAAAACACAGCACCAACAATCACACACAGCACAAAGCACATACAGTACTGTGCAAAAGTCCTAGGCACACATAGGGTGCCTAAGACTTTTGCACAGTACTGTGTTTGTCAACGTGGAGTGGAAAGCAAATTTGTAAATCTGGCGGGAGCAAAGGATGTTGGGATGGTGAGGGTGGAGCGCCGTGGGAGGGGTGTGGGACAGGTGGCAGAGAAGGAGTGTCAAGGGTGGGTGTGGCACGAGTGCAGCTGAGACACCAGGCAAGGTCACTTGATTACAAACAATTGGTTTATTGATCATTACAGAATGTCTCTCTGGTGCTTCCCGCTCCCTCCCCTCTCCCTTCCCCTTTTCTCAACCATGATTCTCCTCTCCCTGTCCCCTTCCCACTCTCAGTCCACAATAGAGACCTACCTGAGAATCAGGTTTACCATCACTCACACGTCATGAAATTTGTTTTTTTTTGTGGCAGCAGTACAGTGCAATATATAAAATTACTACAGTACCGTGTAAAAGCCTCAGGCACCCAAGCTATGTCTATATACAGTAGCTAGGGTGCACAACAGGTAAACAGACAGTCACACAAACTATATATGCAGCCCAAGTCCCTGAGTGACATATTTCTTATACATTGATGGTGCGTGAATTTTGTTGGCAAGAAGAAATGGGTCTCAGCAGTCCATAGACTAACACACGCACGCACAGAATTGAGCTTGTCATTCCACTGAGCCAACACTGGGGGGCAGCACTGACAGATGGGGCCAGTCCCCGCAGCCCAGCAAGGACACTGCTCTCCTGGACTGCTGCAACAGGCAAGCCCTGTAGAATGACGCCTGGTTCTCGCTCCAAGCAAGGTCACGCTGCTCACCTCCCCGATAGGCCAGTGAACAGTTATCCCACATCTGTCTCGGGGCACAAAAAGTAGAATCAAAGATCCTACCCACAGTCTCTTGCACCTTGCATCAGGCAGGAGATCCAAAAACCTGAAAGCACGTACCACCAGGCAGGCTCAAGGACAGCTTCTACCTCACTATTATAAGATTATTAAATCGTTCTCTAGGTAGCGTAGTGGTTAGCATAATGCTTTACAGTCCAGGTGACCTGGGTTCAATTCCCACTGCGTTCTCCCTGTGATTGGGTGGGTTTCCTCTGAGAGCTCTGGTTTCCTCCCACAGTCCGAAGATGTTCTGGTTGGCAGGTTAATTGGTCATTGTAAATTGTTCCATGATTCGGCTAAGGTTAAATCAAGGGATGCAGGCTGGTGGCGCAGTGGCATCAGCGCTGGACTCCGGAGCGAAGACTCCTGAGTTCGAATCCAAGTCTGGCCACCCCCCGAGCATGCTTTCCATCTGTGCCGGGTTGAGCATCGAGCTAGCCACTCGGCCTCATAAAAAAACAAGGGTCGAGTCAGGAACGTTCATATCGTGACCTGGTTAATCTGAAAGGAGACCAGTCCTGACACTATGCGCCAGACAAGAATGGCTGACTGTCTGGTGCGACACGCGAGGAAGGAAGGGGATTGACAGCTCATCGAGGAGATTGCAGAGCTCTGATTACAGCGCCAAGGGTCCGAATGGTCTACTTCGCACTGTATCTCAAAAAAAAAGCTGGACTCTTGACCTGCGAGTCCACCTCGTTCTGACCTTGCACCTTATTGTCAACCTGCACTGCGCTCTCTCTGTTGCTGTTACACATCATTCTGTTCCTGATTTCCCTTGTTCTGACTCGATGAACCGTGTCATGATCTGATCTGTACGAAGACCTTTAACAGAGCCATGGATGACAGGGATATGGTGGACAATGGTCCAGGTACAGCTCAATTGGACTAGGCTGAATAACAGCTTAGCATGGACTAGAAGGGCCAAAGGGCCTGTTTCTGTTCTATGACTCAAAGGCAAGCTGGACACTGTCCGTGTGTCAAGAATAAACCAATTGCGGCCCTCCATTAGTCGAGCCCAATTCGTCCAGTGGCTCTTGCGTCCTAGCTGTCTACGTCGTACACAAGCCAGGGCTTGCAATATGGAGAGCAAGCTGGCTGCCCCTCTCCATACAGCGGATGAATCCAAAGGAACAGCAGAGACCAATGCAGTTTGAGCTGTCAGGCAGCGCTGCACTGAACGTACGACTGCCTTAGGAACTCCAGCTCCGGATTTTTCCTCTGGGTTTGAGATCAGAGTTTTTCTTCTCCTCGATGAGCTGCCAACCACGGCTGACGAGCCCAAAGCGATTGGTTTTAAGACACCAGTAACCCACGTTTGCCCCTTCTCCTGTCGGTAGAAACAATCCCACTGGGATTAGCAGCTAAGCCACCCATAAAGGCCAGGAGCTGGACGGGGTTGTCGGAGGTGATTTGAGGAGCACGCAATCGGGAGCATTTAATAGGTAGTGTGAGCTTGTCCCCGTTACCACCCCTGGCTATGACAACCTTAAAGAACTAGTACCAATACAAATTAGATGAGTTCTATTTGTCACATGTACATCGAAACATAGAGTGAAATGTGTTGCTTGTGTTGAATCGAAGTAGTGAGGAAGTAGGAGCGCTGAGGGGAAACCACACGGTCACGGAGAGTGTCCAGTCTCCTCACCAGCGGTGGTGCGAATTGAATCGCACTGTAAAGTAACGTGCTAACCTCTATGCTACCGTGCTGCCCACAACACTGACTGTACCCTCACGAGATTAACACTGGTGGAGCAGTCAGACTGGCACGCTTTGTGTTGGCCCTGGCGTCGTTACAGAGGGGATCTCCTGGATGCTCTGGGCGTGTACATCTTCAGCTCTGGGATGGGACTGCAGATCTGGCTTTTTCCTCTTGGAGGGAAGGCAGGTTGAACAGAGGTTTAATGGAAGGTGGACAAGATTTCAGTGGTGGATTCTGCTTAGGGACTTGGAGATCAGCTTGCAGGTTGAGTTGGTGGTCAGGAAGGCAAAATGCAATGTTAGCATTCATTTCAAGAGGTCCAGAAGACAAGATCAGGGATGTGATGCTGAAGCTTTATAAGGCACTGGTGAGGCCTCACCTTGAGTAATGAGAACAGTTTTGTGCTGCGACCCTTCATCAGGTCGTGACCTGAAACTTTGACTCTCTATTCCTCTCCATCGATGCTGCCTGACCTGCTGAGCTTCTCCAGCAGATTCTGTCTGTTGCTCTGGAGTTCCAGCATCTACAGCATCTCTTGTGTTTAAGTTTAGGAGTGGTTTGGATGTAGGGAGGTGGGGAGAGAGCGTTTCCAATGGCAGGTGGTCCAAGGGCAAGGGGGAAGGTTTAAAACTGAAAGGCGAATGGAACGGGGGGAAGTGAAGAAAATCTTTTTGACTTGGGAGCCGTGAGGGTCTGGAACTCAATGCACGAAGGGGGAGGAAGCAGAGGGTGTCAGGGCATAGGGGCAATGGTGAGAGGATAATATGCAGGACAATGAGGAGAGTGCAAGGGGATGGTATGGATGAGATTGTCCTAGTGGGAGCTAGTATTGGATCAATGGACAGAATGGTATCCACCTGCTGCAACAGTGGCCTTGGTCGAAGATTGTTTTATCCTTGAGAACCAGTTTCTTTCCTACAATATTTATTATTGTTGTTTCATCTCTGAAGCACAGGAAAGCAAACATACAGTTGAGCAGGAATAGTTGGTGATTTTTTAAAAAATTATTAACAAATAGTGCAGAATAGGCCCTTCCAAATAAATTTAACCCAACCCTAACCAGGGGACAATTGACAATGACCCATTAACCCACTAACCAGTGTGTCTTTGAGATGTGGGAGGAAACCAGAGCACCCGGAGTAAACCCACACGGTCACGGGGAGAACACTGTCCTTACAGACAGTGGTGGGATTGAACCCGAGTCACTGGTACTGTAAAATGTTGTGCTAACCACTACACTACCGTGCGATGGGAATCGAACCCGGGTCGCTGGTAGTGTTGTGCTAACCACTACACTGCATTGATGTGATTGTTTACCATAATTGTTACAGAAAATGTGTTATTTAGTTGCATTTCTTGTTTTGTTATCCACCAGTAAGTAGTCGCCTGCCTTATCAGCGTCATTTTAAAGCTGATGTGCTCAGCAGCCACGGTATACCAGTGGAGACAGTCTCTGGATCCTTTGGGCAGTATATTACACAGCTTCTTCCTCTCTGCCATCAGATTTCTGAATGGACGTTGAACCCATGAACTACTTTTTTTCCTCTCTCTTTTTGTGTACAGGCTCTGTGTAAAAGTCTTAGACATATATATTGTTGGGGTGCCTGAGACTTTTGCACAGTACTATAGTAATTTTATGTATCAAACTGTACTGTAGTAATTTTATTTATTGCACTGTACTGCTGCCACAAAAAAAACAAATGCCATGATATATGAGAGTGATGATAAACTTGATTCTGATATGGACTCTATTCTCTATTGTGGGCTGAGAGTGGGAAGGGGGCAGGGAGAGGGGAATCATGGTTGGGAAAAGGGGAAGGGAGAGGGGAGGGAGCGGGAAGCACCAGAGAGACATTCTGACATGATCAATAAACGAATTGTTTGCAATCAAATGACCTTGCCTGGTGTCTCAGGGCTGGGTATGTCTGTACCCATCCCTGACACTCCTTCTCTGCCCCCTGTCCCACACCCCTCCCACGGCGCCCCACCCTCACCATTCCCAACATCCTTTGCTCCCGTCAGACTTAGAAACTCGCTCTCTGCTCCACATTGACAAATACAGAACTGTGCAAAAGTCTTAGACACCCTCATTCTGTAGATATGCCTGAGAGTTTTGCACAGTTCTATGTATTTCTTACTGTAAGTTAGTTTGTTTTTAAAATTATTCTGTATTGCAATGTCCTGCTGCTGCAAAACTAAATTTCATGACATACAGTGTGTTAGTCATATTAAACCTGACTCTGATATGGGTCTCTATTGTGGACTGAGAGTGGGAAGGGGACAGATTAGTCATATTAAACCTGACTGATTCCACAAGACCGTAAGATACTGCCGCAGAATGAGGCCATTTGGCCCATCGACTCAGCTTCGCCATTTCATCATGGCTGATCCATTTCCTCCTCAGCCCCTGTCTCTTGCCTTCTCCCAGTATCCCTTCATGCCCTGGCCAATCAAGAATCTATCAGCCTCGATCTTAGGGTCAGAGTCCATAGGATGCTCAAAGCAGCTACGCAGGTCGACTCCGTGGTTAAGAAGGCATATGGTGTATTGGCCTTCATCAGTCGTGGGATTGAGTTTAAGAGCCAAGAGGTAATGTTGCAGCTATATAGGAGCCTGGTCAGACCCTACTTGGAGTATTGTGCTCAGTTCTGGTCACCTCACTACAGGAAGGACATGGAAACCATAGAAAAGGTGCAGAGGAGATTTAGACCATAAGACCATAAGACAAAAGAGCAGAAGTAGGCCATTCGGCCCATCGAGTCTGCTCCGCCATTTTATCATGAGCTGATCCATTTTCTCCTATTTTGTCCCACTCCCCCGCCTTCTCACCATAACCTTTGATGCCCTGGCTACTCAAATACCTATCAATCTCTGCCTTAAATACACCCAATGACTTGGCCTCCACTGCTGCCCGTGGCAACAAATTCCATAGATTCACCACCCTCTGACTAAAAAAATTTCTTCACATTTCTGTTCTGAATGGGCGCCCTTCAATCCTTAAGTCATGCCCTCTCGTACTAGACTCCCCCATCATAGGAAACAACTTTGCCACATCCACTCTGTCCATGCCTTTTAACATTCAAAATGTTTCTATGAGGTCTCCCCTCATTCTTCTAAACTCCAAGGAATACTGTCCAAGAGCGGACAAACGTTCCTCATATGTTAACCCTCTCATTCCCGGAATCATTCTAGTGAATCTTCTCTGTACCCTCTCCAACGTCAGCACATCCTTTCTTAAATAAGGAGACCAAAACTGCCCACAGTACTCCAAGTGAGGTCTCACCAGCGCCTTATAGAGCCTCAACATCACATCCGTGCTCCTATACTCTATTCCTCTAGAAATGAATGCCAACATTGCATTCACCTTCTTCACTACTGACTCAACCTGGAGGTTAACTTTAAGGGTATCCTGTACGAGGACTCCCAAGTCCCGTTGCATCTCAGAACTTTGAATTCTTTCCCCATTTAAACAATAGTCTGCCTGTTTATTTCTTCTGCCAAAGTGCATAACCATACACTTTCCAACATTGCACTTCATTTGCCACTTCTCTGCCCATTGTTCCAATCTATCCAAGTCTCTCTGCAGACTCTCCGTTTCCTCAGCACTACCGGCCCCTCCACCTATCTTCATATCATCAGCAAACTTAGCCACAAAGCCAACTATTCCATAATCCAAATCGTTGATGTACAATGTAAAAAGAAGCAACCCCAACACTGATCCCTGTGGAACACCACTGGTAACCAGCAGCCAACCAGGATGGGATCTCTTTATTCCCACACGCTGTTTCCTGCCAATCAGCCAACACTCTATCCACGTATGAACTTTCCTCTAATTCAATGGGCTCTTATCTTGTTAAGTAGCCTCATGTGTGGCACCTTGTCAAAGGCCTTCTGAAAATCCAAATATACAACATCCACTGCATCTCCCTTGTCTAGCCTACTGGTAATTTCCTCAAAAAATTGTAATAGATTTGTCAGGCAGGATTTTCCTTTAAGGAATCCATGCTGAGTTCTGCCTATCTTGTCATATAACTCCAGGTACTCTGTAACCTCATCCTTGACAATCGACTCCAACAACTTCCCAACCACCGATGTCAAGCTAACAGGTCTATAATTTCCTTTTTTGCTTCCTTGCCCCCTTCTTAAATAGCGGAGTGACATTTGCAATCTTCCAGTCTTCCGGAACCATGCCAGAACCTATCGACTTTTGAAAGATCATTGCTAATGCCTCCGCAATCTCCACAGCTACTTCCTTCAGAACACGAGGGTGCATTCCATCTGGTCCAGGAGATTTATCTACCTTTAGCCTATTCAGCTTCCTGAGTACTTTCTCTGTCATAATTGTGACTGCGCACACTTCTCTTCCCTGCCACCCTTGAGTGTCCGGTATACTGCTGATGTCTTCTTCAGTGAAGACTGATGCAAAATACTCGTTCAGTTCCTCTGCCATCTCCTTATCTCCCATTACAATTCCTCCAGCATCATTTTCTATCGGTCCTATATCTACTCTCACCTGTCGTTTACTCTTTATATACTTGATAAAGCTTTTAGTATCCTCTTTGATATTATTTGCTAGCTTTCTTTCATAGTTAATCTTTTCTCTCTTAATGACCTTGTTGGTTTCCTTTTGTAAGGTTTTGAAAACTTCCCAATCCTCTGTCTTCCCACTAATTTTTGCTTCCTTGTATGCCCTCTCCTTTGCTTTAACTTTGGCTTTGACTTCTCTTGTCAACCACGGTTGCATCCTTTTTCCGCTCGAAAATTTCTTCTTTTTTGGAATATACCTGTCTTGCACATTCCTCATTTCTCACATAAACTCCAGCCACTGCTGCTCTGCCGTCTTTCCCGCCAGTGTCCCTTTCCAGTCAACTTTGGCCAGTTCCTCTCTCATGCCACTGTAATTTCCTTTACTCCACTAAATACCAACACATCAGATTTCGGCTTCTCTTTTTCTAATTTCACAGTGAACTCAATCATGTTATGATCACTGCCTCCTAAGGGTTCCTTCACCTGAATCTCTCTAATCACCTCCAGTTCATTACACAATACCCAATCCAGTACAGCCGATCCCCTAGTGAGCTCAACAACAAGCTGTTCTAAAAAACCATCTCGCAGGCATTCTACAAATTCTCTCTCTTGAGATCCAGTGCTGACCTGATTTTCCCAATCCACTCGCATGTTAAAATCCCCCACAATTCTCATAACACTGCCCTTCTGACAAGCCTTTTCTATTTCCAATTGTAATTTGTAGTCCACATCACTGCAGCTGTTTGGAGGCTTATAAATAACTGCCATCAGGGTCCTTTTTCCCCTGCGATTTCTTAGCTCAACCCGTAAAGATTCTGCACCTTCCGATCCTATATCACCTCTTTCTAATGATTTAATATCATTTCTTACTAATAAAGCCACACCTCCCCCTCTGCCTACCTTCCTATCCTTCCGATACACTGTGTATCCTTGGACGTTCAGCTCCCAGAGACATGCATCCTTTAGCCAGGTCTCAGTGATGGCCACAATATCATACCTGCCAATCTGTAGCTGTACAACAAGATCATCCACCTTATTCCTTATGCTGCGTGCATTTAAGTACAACACCTTAAGACCAGTATTTGATACTTTTTGCTTTGATTTCACTGCAACTTTATTGCACTGCAACTCATCCCAATGGTTACAAATTTACAATGATGTTGCCTGGATTGGGGAGCATGCCTTATGAGAATAGGTTGAGTGAACTCGGCCTTTTCTCCTTGGAGCAACAGAGGATGAGAGGTGACCTGATAGAAGTGTATAAGATGATGAGAGGCATTGATCATGTGGATAGTCAGAGGCTTTTTCAAAGGGTTCAAATAGCTAACACAAGAGGGCACAGTTTTAAAGTGTTTGGAAGTAGGTACGGAGGAGATAGAAACCATAGAAACCATAGAAAAACTACAGCACAGAAACAGGCCTTTTGGCCCTTCTTGACTGTGCCGAACCATTTTCTGCCTAGTCCCACTGACCTGCACACGGACCATATCCCTCCATACACCTCCCATCCATGTATCTGTCCAATTTATTCTTAAATGTTAAAAAAGAACCCGCATTTACCACCTCGTCTGGCAGCTCATTCCATACTCCCACCACTCTCTGTGTGAAGAAGCCCCCCCCCTAATGTTCCCTTTAAACTTTTCCCCCCTCACCCTTAACCCATGTCTTCTGGTTTTTTTCTCCCCTTGCCTCAGTGGAAAAAGCCTGCTTGCATTCACTCTATCTATACCCATCATAATTTTATATACCTCTATCAAATTTCCCCTCATTCTTCTACGCTGCAGGGAATAAAGTCCTAACCTATTCAACCTTTCTCTGTAACTGAGTTTCTCAAGTCCCGGCAACATCCTTGTAAACCTTCTCTGCACTCTTTCAACCTTATTTATATCCTTCCCGTAATTTGGTGACCAAAACTGAACACGATACTCCAGATTCGGCCTCACCAATGCCTTATACAACCTCATCATAACATTCCAGCTCTTATACTCAATACTTTGGTTGATAAAGGCCAATGTACCAAAAGCTCTCTTTATGACCCTATCTACCTGTGACGCCACTTTTAGGGAGTTTTGTATCTGTATTCCCAGATCCCTCTGTTCCACTGCACTCCTCAGTGCCTTACCATTAACCCTGTATGTTCTACGTTGGTTTGTCCTTCTAACGTGCAATACCTCACACTTGTCTGTATTAAACTCCATCTGCCATTTTTCAGCCCATTTTTCCAGCTGGTCCAAGTCCCTCTGCAGGCTCTGAAAACCTTCCTCACTGTCTACTACACCTTGAATCTTTGTATCATCAGCAAATTTGCTGATCCAATTTACCACATTATCATCCAGATCATTGATATAGATGACAAATAACAATGGACCCAGCACTGATCCCTGTGGCACACCACTAGTCACAGGCCTCCACTCTGAGAAGCAATTCTCTACTACCTCTCTTTGGCTTCTTCCATTGAGCCAATGTCTAATCCAATTTACCACCTCTCCATGTATACCTAGTGACTGAATTTTCCTAACTAACCTCCCATGCAGGACCTTGTCAAAGGCCTTACTGATGTCCATGTAGACAATATCCACTGCCTTCCCTTCATCCACTTTCCTGGTAACCTCGTCGAAAAACTCCGATAGATTGGTCAAACATGACCTACCACGCACAAAGCCATGTTGACTCTCCCTGTCAAGGATGTCAGGGGTAAGTATTTTATGCAGAGAGTGGTGAGTGCGTGGAATGGGCTGCCAGTGGCAGTGGTGGAGGTGTAAACGATAGGGTCTTTTAAGGGGCTCCTGGATAGGTACGTGGAGATTAGAAAAATAGAGGGCTATGGGTAACCTGAGGTCATTTCTAAGGTAAGGAAATGTTCAGCACAGCATTGTGGGCAGAAGGGCCTGTACTGCACTGTAGGTGTATGGAGGGATATGGTCCGTGTGCAGGTCAGTGGGACTAGGCAGAAAATCGTTCGGCACAGTCAAGAAGGGCCAAAAGGCCTGTTTCTGTGCTGTAGTTTTTCCATGGTTTCCATGGTTTCTATCTCCTCCGTACCTACTTCCAAACACTTTAAAACTGTGCCCTCAAACCCTTCAAACCCTTTGCCTCCCTAGTTACTGAGATTTCCGTTTTTGTGATTCCGGCATCTTCTGCTGGTGGGAGGTTGCAGGGAGTGGGCAGCTGCATGGTAGGAAGACCCTTTGGTCCATACTGACCAGGATATACATTGCCATTATCCCATTATCCCGCTGACCTGTAAATAACGTGCCTGGTCAACCCTCTCCCTGCCTCTGCCCCTCAGGATTTTATCTGCCTCTGTGAGTTGCTCTCAGTAAACAACCCATCATAGAATAAAATCCAGCCAGTCTGACCTCTCCCGCTATCTCAGTCCCTCAAATCATAAGACTATGAGACATTGGACCAAAATCAGGTCATTCAACTCCTGGCTGAAGAAATTCCTCCTTGCCTCTGTTCAAAATGTACACTCCTCTATTTTGAGGCTGTGCCCACCGGTTCTGGACTCCCCCACTACAGTAAACACCCTCTCCATATCTACTCTATCTGTGTCCTCTGGTCCTAGACTCACCCACTATAGGAAACATCCTCTCCACATCCACTCTACCTGTGTCCTCTGGTCCTAGACTCACCCACTATAGGAAACATCCTCTCCACAACCACTCTATCTGTGTCCTCTGGTCCTGGACTCCCCCACTACAGTAAACATCCTCTCCATATCTACTCTATCTGTGCCCCCTGGTCCTAGACTCACCCACTATAGAAAACATCCTCTCCACCTCCACTCTATCTGTGCCCTCTGGTCCTAGACTCCCCAACCAAAGGAAACAGCCTTTCTGCATCCACTCTATTGAGGTCTTTCACCATTTGGCACGTTTCAATGCGACCACCGCGCCCCCCGGCCCCCGGCTCATTCTTCTCAATTGCGGTGAGTACAAGCCCTCAGGCATCAAACAGTTCATGGCAATCCCTTCAATCGAGCAATCCTTCTCGTGAATCTCCTTTGAACCCTCTCCAATGTCGGCACATCCTTTCTTAGATAAAGGGCCCAATATTCCAAGTGAGGCTTCACCAGTGCCTAATAAAGCCTGAGGATCACATCCTTCCTTTCACATTCTCGTCTTTGAAATTAATACTTCCTCACCAAAGACTCAACCTGCAAATTAACAAGGACTCCCAAGTCTCTTTGCACCTCCGATTTTTGAATTTTCTCCCCGTTTAGAAAATAGTCTATACCTTTATTTCTTCTACTAAGGTGCATGACCATGACATAACACTGTATTCTATTTGCCACTTCTTTGCCCAATCTCCTAATCTGTCTAAGTCCTTCTGCAGCTTCCTGCTTCCCCAAGACTACTTGTCCCTCCACCTATCATCCAAAAACCTGGCCATAAAGCCATCAATTCCACCATCCAAAGTATTAACATAAAATGTAAAAAGAAGTGGTCCCAACACCGACCTCTGCAGAACAACACTAGTCACTGGCAGCCAATCAGAATCCTGGCAATATCCTTGCAGATTTTATTTTTCACTCTCTCCAGCTGGTCCATCCTATTACAGGGAGACCAAAATGAAATCTAATACTCTATGTGTATTGCCTCACCAATGCCTTCAGAATCACAAGGTAATCTCTCAATATCTCTATTCAGTTGGAGGCTCAAGTTTACTGCCATCTGACTGTACATATATATAACTGAATGAAACAACATTCCTCCGGACTACAGGGCACCTACAACACACTTATCACACACTCAACGTTCCCTCTTTTTTTACGGCTGTGTGGACCAACCACTGATCTGAGGAGGAGATTTTTACACAGCCTGAAAACTGCACAGCATTTTAAATCCGCAAACAATAGGAATTCTGCAGATGCTGGAAATTCAAGCAACACACATCAAAGTTGCTGGTGAACGCAGCAGGCCAGACAGCATCTCTAGGAAGAGGTACAGTCGACATTTCAGGCCGAGACCCTTCGTCAGGACTAACTGAAGGAAGAGTTAGTAAGAGATTTGAAAGGGGGAGGGGGAGATCCAAAATGATAGGAGAAGACAGGAGGGGGAGGGATGGAGCCAAGAGCTGGACAGGTGATTGGCAAAAGGGATATGAGAGGATCATGGAACAGGAGGTCCAGGAAGAAAGACAAGCGGGGGATGGGGGAACCCAGAGGATGGGCAAGGGGTATACTCAGAGGGACAGAAGGAGAAAAAGGAGGTACGAGGGGGAGGTGGAGCATTAGTGGAAGTTAGAGAAGTCGATGTTCATGCCATCAGGTTGGAGGCTACCCAGACGGAATATAAGGTGTTGTTCCTCCAACCTGAGTGTGGCTTCATCTTTACAGTAGAGGAGGCCGTGGATAGACATGTCAGAATGGGAATGGGATGTGGAATTAAAATGTGTGGCCACTGGGAGATTCTGCTTTTTCTGGTGGACAGAGCGTTAGTGTTCAGCAAAGCGGTCTCCCAGTCTGCGTCAGGTCTCGCCAATATATAAAAGGCCACATCGGGAGCACCGGATGCAGTATATCACCCCAGCCGACTCACAGGTGAAGTGTCGCCTCACCTGGAAGGACTGTTTGGGGCCCTGAATGGTGGTAAGGGAGGAAGTGTAAGGGCATGTGTAGCACTTGTTCCGCTTACAAGGATAAGTGCCAGGAGGGAGATCAGTGGGGAGGGATGGGGGGGATGAATGGACAAGGGAGTCGCGTAGGGATGTCCAGTCCCTATATACTTCCATCCCCCATCAGGAAGGTCTCAAAGCTCTACGCTTCTTTTTGGATTCCAGACAATCAGTTCCCCTCTACCACCACTCTGCTCCGACTAGCGGAATTAGTCCTTACACTTAATAATTTCTCCTTTGGCTCCCCCCACTTCCTCCAAACTAAAGGTGTAGCTATGGGCACCCGTATGGGTCCTAGCTATGCCTGCCTTTTTGTTGGCTTTGTGGAGCAATCTATGTTCCGTACCTATTCTGGTATCTGTCCCCCACTTTTCCTTCGCTACATCGATGACTGCATTGGCGCTGCTTCCTGCACGCATGCAGAGCTCGTTGACTTTATCAACTTTGCCTCCAACTTTCACCCTGCTCTCAAGTTTACCTGGTCCATTTCTGACACCTCCCTCCCCTTTCTAGATCTTTCTGTCTCTGTCTCTGGAGACAGCTTATCCACTGATGTCTACTATAAGCCTACTGACTCTCAAAGTTATCTGGACTATTCCTCTTCTCACCCTGTCTCTTGCAAAAACACCATCCCCTTCTTGCAATTCCTCCGTCTCTGCATCATCTGCTCTCAGGATGAGGCTTTTCATTCTAGGACAAGGGAGATGTCCTCCTTTTTTAAAGAAAGGGGCTTCCCTTCCTCCACTATCAACTCTGCTCTCAAACACATCTCCCCCATTTCACGTACATCTGCTCTCACTCCATCCTCCTGCCACCCCACTAGTAATAGGGTTCCCCTGGTCCTCACCTACCACCCCACCAGCCTCCGGGTCCAACATATTATTCTCCGTAACTTCCGCCACCTCCAACGGGATCCCACCACTAAGCACATCTTTCCCTCCCCCCCCCCCGCTTTCCGCAGGGATCGCTCCCTACGCGACTCCCTTGTCCATTCGTCCCCCCCATCCCTCCCCACTGATCTCCCTCCTGGCACTTATCCTTGTAAGCGGAACAAGTGCTACACATGCCCTTACACTTCCTCCCTTACCACCATTCAGGGCTCCAAACAGTCCTTCCAGGTGAGGCGACACTTCACCTGTGAGTCGACTGGGGTGATATACTGCGTCTGGTGCTCCTGATGTGGCCTTTTATATATTGGCGAGACCCGACGCAGACTGGGAGACCGCTTTGCTGAACATCTACGCTCTGTCCGCCAGAGAAAGCAGGATCTCCCAGTGGCCACACATTTTAA